>NC_048311.1:339561-453376 GCF_013100865.1 Trachemys scripta elegans | reverse complement strand
GCCATCTTACAGCAAAAAAACTTCAGGACCAGACTCCAAAGAGAAACTGCTGAGCTCCAGTTCATTTGCAAATTTGACACCATCAGATCAGGATTAAACAAAGACTGTGAATGGCTATCCAACTACAGAAACAGTTTCTCCTCCCTTGGTGTTCACACCTCAACTGCCAGCAGAGCACCTCACCCTCCCTGATTGAACTAACTTCGTTATCTCCACACTGATATATACCTGCCTCTAGAGATTTCCATTACTTGCATCTGAAGAAGTGAGGTTCTTACCCACGAAAGCTTATGCTCCCAATACTTCTGTTAGTCTCAAAGGTGCCATAGGACCCTCTGTTACTCTGAAATATATGAACAAAGATTCATCTACCAGTTTAACTACCTACATAACAGCTAAACAATAACCTCTCTTTCTCTCTTTCCATATAATCTATCTATCCATCTGTTGAACCAAGCTTTTGATTAGTGATTAGTGATTTTGGTGTCTCAAATTGTATACTGAAAATATAAGGAACTCAAAATCATGATTCACTGTTCACTATCTATCTATCTGACCTTCATCACAGTGGTGACCATCATCACAATGGTATCTGGTCACCTCATTCGGTATCCCATGACATTCGTCAGGTTTTCAGAGACTGACATTCTGCTTAACCCAATGACAAAAAAATTGTCAAAAAATGTTAATATATCTCCTTAGACTGCATTCTCCATCCAGTTTTTCTTTCAACAATTATCCAGGGGAGACATTTAAACATTATGTACGTATGCTGAGATTTTCAAAAGAGCCTATTGGGGTCAGGCATCCAAATCCAATTCAATTTGTGTGCCTATCTCACTAAAGCCAGTTTGAAAACAGATATTGAATTAATTGCTCATAATCTGTGACAATGTGATGATATTTTCTTTAGTTGTCTCCCAAAATCGTTCAACACTTGTTTGATTTTCCCTAGATAAGACACGTGGCAAACACAAAATGGAGAAATCAAACATCTGCCATTGAATTCATCCTCCTGGGATTTGGGAATCTCCCTGAGCTGCAGAATCTTCTTTTCCTGCTGTTTTTAGTGATCTACATTGTGACTGTGGCTGGCAATATTCTCATCATTGTGCTAGTTGTGGCTCATCAGCACCTTCACACCCCCATGTACTTCTTCCTGGGGAACTTCTCCTGCTTGGAGACCTGCTACACCTCCATCATCCTGCCCAGGATGCTGGTCAGTCTCCTGACTGGGGACAGAACCATTTATGTTAGGGGCTGCATTGTAAAATTTTATTTCTTTTGTTCATTGACAGCTACAGAATGTTATCTCCTAGCAGCAATGTCTTATGATTGGTATTTAGTGATATGTAAACCACTACATTAGGCAGTTGCTATGAATGGTAGATTTATCCTCCAGCTAGCAGCTGGGTCTTCAATAGTGGGATCACTGGCTTGTAGCATAATAATATATTTGATGTCACAGCTAATTTTCTGTGGTCCCAATGAAATTGACCATTTCTTTTTTGATTTCACCCCTGCAGCAAAAACCACCTCGTTGTACTCCTGGATTCCATCCTGGCCTGTATATTCACGTTGCCACCATTTCTACTGACCATGATATCATATTTTTATCATCGCCACCATCCTGGAAATCCCTTCAACCAATGGGAGGCCCAAAAGCCTTTTCCACCTGCTCCTCTCACCTCATCATCATTACAATTTTCTATTTGACCCTAATGATTGTTTATATGTTGCAAAAACCAACTAGCTGAGGGCGTTTCACAAAGTGTTCTCTGTTGGCTACACGGTCCTGACTCCCCTAGTCAATCCTCTCATATACAGCCTGAGAAACAAAGAGGTGAAGGCGGCGTTGAGGAAAGCTGCCAGTAAATTTTTGACTTTCACACGGCATCACACAAATTGTGCTAATTGCTCTTCCCTGGCAATGAAATGGAGATAATTTGATCTGATTTACCGAGGCAGAGTAGCAGAGTCCAGGTGGCCTGTAGCTAATTGGCTAATCATGAGAAGTAAAATGAATACAATACATATGCTCTAATTGCTCAAACTCTCACTTGGGTTTAGGACTGATTCTTGTTTATGCTGTTGGGGACACAGTTTCAGTTTGTGTCTACATCTCTTTATATTCCCCCCACCCCCGTCTTTTCCTTTCCTTAATTCTTCTTTCTCGCCATCAATTCCACAATCCCTTTTTTCGCTCCCTCCTTTCTCCACCACCTTCCACTGTCCTCTCAGCATTCCTCCATCCCAGTTCCTTTCTCTCCCTTCCTCTCTTATTTTCTCACCCAATTTCTTCCACCCCCAGGTTATTTTCCCTTTTGCCTTCCTCCTTTTCTTTCTCCTGTCCTCAACCACATTGTTGTTAGTGGTAGAAATTCATCCTACATTTCTCACCCCACAAACAAGCATTCAAACAAATCCAGGCTGTTCCCTCCAGCTATGGTTGTGCTCGAAGCCAAAGACCAGATTTTCTAAGGTAGTTAGCTGCCTAAAGATGCAGATAGGATCCCAGTGGGATTTTCTAAATAGATTGGCTTCCTGACTTCTGTTGACATCCATGTGAGTTAGGTACGTAACCTGCTTAGGAACTTTACAACTCCACCTGGGCATCTATCTGCATCTTTAGCTGCCTAAACACCTTGAAAGTCTGGCCCTCATAACCCTCTTCCCTACAAGCAGGAGGTAGGTTACATTCCCCTCCGGGGTAAGTATGTGATTTCTGCTCATTTGTGAATGGATCCTTCCCCTGCTTTGAACTTGTGCAATATGGGTGAGATTTTTAAAGTGCCTAAGGTTTGGTCTGTACTTAAAAGTTAGGTTGACATAACCACGTCATCAGGGATGTGAAAAAACCACACCCCTGACTGACATAGCTGTGCCGACCTAATCCCTAGTGTAGCCACAGCTTTACGAAAAGAAATATTGTTTCCATCGATGTAGCTGGCTTTGTTGAAGGAGGTGGTGTTCCTACACCAATGGAAAAACCCCTACCATCAGTGTAGGCTGCATCTACACTACGGTGTTATGTATATCCTCTGTAGTGCAGACACAGCCTCAGTGACTTTCAGTGAGACTTCTGCTTCTCGGATGTTCAAACTGGCCTAAAGCATCTTCCAAGAGGATTATCCATTGGGTGTTTAGGTTTCTTTTTGTGTGTGTTTATTTGTTTATTTTTTTCATGCCTCTCAGCATGCCTCTCAGCATGGCCTATGAGCTTCTCACATAAAGAAACAAGCTTAAAAAATTTGAATTGCATAAATTACCTCCAAGATGTCAAGACATCCTTTGTGACTCTCTGTTTTAGCCCTGAGAAAAGATAAATGAGGGGCTGATATGTTTCATATGCTTTAATTTCAGTTTCAAAGTTCAATTTACATTTTAATGGTTGCTTTCCTGAATTGCTGATACATCCCACATTTCTCTCTGAACTATCTGTTGTGCATTTTCACCAGGCTCACACGTATTATACAAATTATTCACAGAGCTATTGGAAATGACTTTTGCCCCCAGAAAACAATAAAGAAACATGATGGTCAACTGAATAAATGAAAGGAATATTAGTATTTTTATTGATGATAATGATGATGATGCCTGCAGCTGCGTCCAATTAGGTAACATGTGAGTTCAAAGAGTTAGGAACGGTTTAAAAATACAATTAGAATTAAATGAAATATAGGGAAATATTTGATGCTTTGGGAAGGTAACTAAAACAGGGGAAGATAAGAGCTAGGTACTATTAGTACTAGTATTTGTATTATTATGTATAATGGGCATTAGTTAGCACAAGAGACAAAGGCATAGGAAAGGGGCGGTTATCCAGTATAATGGGCACTGGCGGGGGCAGCAGAGGATAATTGAAAGGGGAGGGTTGGCTATATTGTATAATGGTTACTAGATATCATAAGAGTTCCTTCATGAATTTCCAGTGATGTCTACTATGTGGCTGCAAAGTGCAACAGTTGAGAAAGTGGCAGATGTTTTCTGAAAGAACCAGTAGATGACAGCATACAGTGACTTGATTGGGTCCTAGCTGGTTCTGTCTTAGGCTCTGTTGCCCCTTTGACTCCTGCACTCAGCTTTGTTGATGGCTACTCTTCCTTTTTTTTCTTCTCTGCCTCCATCTCTGACCTCATGCATGTTGCCCCAGTGAACCCGCCATAAAGTCATAGGAATGTGGGGCTGGAAGGGTCCTCAAGAAGTCATCAAATCCAGTGCCACCCTGAGGCAGGACCAAGTAACCCTTGACCATCCCTGAGAGGTGTTTGTCCATCCTGTTATTAAAACCTCTTGTGATGGGGATTCCACAACCTCCTTTGGAAGCCTATTCCAGAGCTTAACTAACCTTGTAGTTAGAAAGTTTTTCGTAATATTTAACCTGAATCTCCCTTGCTGCAGATTAAGCCTATTACTTCTTGCCCTGCATTCAGTGCACATGGAGAACAATTGATCACTGGCTTCTTTATAACAGCCCTTAACATATCTGAAGACTGTTACCAGGTCCCCTCTCAGTCTTCTTTTCTCAAGATTAAACATGCCCGTTTTTTTTAACCTTTCCTCACAGGTCAGAGTCTCCAAACCTTTTACCATTTTTGTTGCTGTCCTCTGGAGTCTCTCCACATTTTTCCTGTGACCAGAATTGGACACAGTACTCCAGCTGAGGCATCACTGGTGCCAAGTAGAGCAGGACAATTACCTCCTGTGTCTTACATATGACATTCCTATTAATAGACCCCAGAATGATATTAGTCTTTTTCACAACTGAATCATATTGTTGGCTCATATTCAAATTATGATCCACTCTAGCCCCCATGTCCTTTTCAGCAGTACTACCACCTACCCAGTTATTCCCGATTTTGTAGGTGTGCATTTGATTTTTCCTTCCTAAGTGAAGTACTTGTTTTTTTATTGAATTTTATTTTGTTGATTCCAGACTAATTCTCTAATTTGTCAAGGTTGTTTGGAAATCTAATCCTGTATTCCAGGTGCTTGCAACCCCTCCCAGCTTGGTGTCATCAGAAGATTATATATGCAGACTCTCCAGTCCATTATCCAAGTCATTCATGAAAATGTTGAATAGTAGCAGACACAGGATCATTGTTTGTACTGTCTGCACAGAAAACAAAGTAACTCCCCAGGCTTGATCATTCCAAATGCCCTTCAGTGGTGTCAGGGTAGACCCCATCTTTGCCTGTAAAAGATACAAATATGAGATTCATAGATTCCAAGGCCAGAAGGGACCATTGTGATCATCTAGTCTGACCTGCAGTATAACACAGGCCAGAGAACTTCCCAAAAACAATGCCTGAAGCAGATCTTTTAGAAAAACTTCTAATCTGTGCCCTACTACCTCAAATGTAAAATGGCGATAATCCTCCTCGACCTCACAGGGCCATTGTGTGGATAAAATCCATTACTGTTTGGGCGGTGCTCAGATAACACGAGGGCACCTATCCAAAGGCAGCTCTCTGCACTTCATTGTGTTCCACAATATAGCTCCCAGGCGGGGATGTTTCAGCACTGAGCTGGACACATACAAGAGTGAGATTTTCCAAAAGCCTCTAAGCTATTTAAGAGTCCAAGTTCCAGTGACTCTAGTAATGAGAGATTTGCTGCTAAATCACTTAGGTGCTTTTGAAAATCCCACCCTAAGGGCCAGATTTCCAACAATCTGGCATCCACAACCGATGACAGATTTTCCGGAAAAAGCTCCGCTTCCATTTAGGCACTGAAAAGAGCTGGGTTTTCAAAAATGTCCAGCAGCCAACAACTCCTGAGTGGCACTTAGAGACAGATTTTTGACATAGCTCATCACCCGCCATGCTGAGCTGTTTTGAAAATGTGGTCCTTATTTTGTGCCCTCCCTTGGCTGTCAGCCCTCAGTTTCTGTGACCTAACTGGCTGCTCTCACTCTCTCTGTTCCTCTGCGCTGCCTCTCCATCCTGGTCTGAGCATTCAGGCCTAAATGTACAGATTATCCACCCACCAGCTCCCTCAGCTCTATGGGAAGGAAGGGGAAAGACACTTTCATCCGCTCTGCCTGAGTCTGCAGAGAGC
Organism: Trachemys scripta elegans; assembly: GCF_013100865.1. NCBI lineage: Eukaryota > Metazoa > Chordata > Testudines > Emydidae > Trachemys > Trachemys scripta. Next base: position 447,316 of record NC_048311.1, on the reverse strand, counting down.
CTGAGACAATATCTCTGAGAGGCAAAAGTTGCCCTGAGTATTACCAACACCACAACTCTTGACTGAGTCTGCAGAGAGACAGACAATCGCACTCAGAGAGGGCAGTTGCCTTGAGTGTAATTCATGCAGCAACATCTGCCTGAGTTTGCAGAGAGCTTGAGACAGTAACTCTCAGTGGAGGGAACTGCACCATTCATCTTAATGGAGTGTTGGACCCTCTGGCACTGGGCAGACCCCACCATCCCTACCTCAGGAGGAGACACTATGCTGCATTACAAGAGTGTTCAATAAATGAGAGATGTCTGGATCTATGTCAATAGTTAATGAAGAGGTGTCAGTAGGTGGCACTCCTGAATATGGAGTTTTGTAGGAGTGATTAAACTTCTTGTTTTGTGTGCACTGCAAATGGCTTCCTCTGTGCAACTCTTTCCATTCAGCTCTTAGGAGCCATCACAGTTGAGAGCCTCCAGTTGATTGTAACATGGTGACAGTAAACAAGCAACATCCCATTCCTGGCTGCCATGAAAATGCAGAGACAGGGGCCCTGAAGCCACTTCTTGGATGTGAGAGAAAAAGAGACACAATGGCATCTCCATGCCTCTCACCAATCTGCTACCCATATAAAATACAATTCCTCTTCTGACCTGTTGTATTTCAATGTTTCTCTGTGTTACAAAGCGAAACCTTGATAATAAAATCATGCATAAGTAAAGTAAATATTGTTAACACATAGGTCTGTGTTTTCATGGAATTTTTGCCTATAAATCTTGCTTTGTGCCATTAAAAACATATTTGCAAAAAAAGACACAACTTGCAGTGAACCTCAATGGTGTTCAGACAGTGACAGACAGGTTGTGGGGAATGACTAGTAAAGTTTATTCCACAAAGAGTATTCAAACAGATACAAACTTGAGTAGAGACTCAAATCTCTTGCATCTCAAACTGTAACCATAGTCATGAGATGAAAAGTTAGGGTTTTACCCTAAGGGGGCACTGTTTGTGATCCAGGACCTCTAGCTTCAGGATGGAGAAAACCATAAATAGCCCCTTCCACTTCTTTCCAATCAGTCTGAGAGAGCAATAGGCCAAAAGGGACAATTAGTAGTAGCATTTATGTATATCACAGCTGTGATTTCATGCCCTAGGCAAGATCACAGCCTTATTATTCTTGCTAGGGCTTGCACATATAGTATGAGATGATCCTGACTCAATGGCCTTACAGTATAAACAGATAAAGATAACAAAGATTGGGAAGAGAAACCAAGGCACAGAGAAATGAGATAATTTCCCCCAGGCTCCACAGCAGATATATGGCAGAGTGAGGTCACAAATCCACACCTCTAGTGCCTGATCCACCAGACCTTGCTGCCTCAGACTGAGAAGGAAGGAGAACAGAGCGGCTGTACTGTCTAAATGCTGCAGCATACCTGAATCGGGTCACTGATGAGATCTTACCATGTATACCAGGAGTCGGCAACCTTTCAGAAGTGGTGTGCTGAGTCTTCATTTATTCACTCTAATTCAAGGTTTCGTGTGCCAGTAATACATTTTAACATTTTTAGAAGGTCTCTTTCTATAAGTCTATAATATATAACTAAATTATTGTATGTAAAGTAAATAAGGTTTTTAAAATGTTTAAGACGCTTCATTTAAAATTAAATTAAAATGCAGAGCCCCCTGGAGCGGAGCCAGGCCCCGGCCAGTGTGAGTGCCACTGAAAATCAGCTTGCGTGCTGCCTTTGGCATGCATGCCGTAGGTTGCCTACCCCTGACGTATACTGTACTGGATGATTGATATGCACTGAGAAAGGAGCAGCTACACCGTATAATGGGGACCAGATGTCAGCAGAACCTCTAGGGTTGCAAAGGGGAAACCATACTATAAAAAGACGTCTAGATGGCTGCAGAAAGCTAGGGATAAAAAAGGAGCAGCTATAGGGGTAGATTCTCAGTTCTAGTAAACTGATATAGCTCTGGTAATTTCAATGGGGCTAAACCAATTTCCCACAGCTGGGGATCTGGGACATGCAATGGTTATATAGACTATGCCAGAATGTTTACATTAATTGATGTGCATACACACACAAATGTGCATGTGTATCCCTCTGCACAAACCACTTCCTCCTCTGCCTGGTTTCAGGTGTTCTGAAGTTTGTTTGTTTTTTACAATTAGTGAAAGAGGTTTTCTTGAGCTCAGGTGATGGCCAGTACTCCCAAAACCACAACAGCCTTGGCATCTCGCAAACAGGAAGGCTGGGATTCCCATAGGAAGTGAAGGGAACTAAGCACCCAAATTAAAGTTGGATGTGGGTGCTTAACCCCCATAGGCTCCTTTGAAAATCTCAAACAGACTTTATTTTCTCAAGGATAAATTCCAGTATTAGAGCCTCAGCTAAGCAGTGCCATGTTGTTTCAAACTGACAAGAGGGACTCAGTTCAAACATGTCTTCACAGCTGCTTTACCCTCCCTCCAACCTTGAACACTTGGCCATGCACAATGCTTTTTCTGCATGTTCTGCTTTTTTGGGACAGTCTCTGGGCAGATAAAGTTAGGGGGAGGAGCTGTTATTGTGTGCGTGGAGGAAAGACCATGAGGGAAATCAAAGATTTAAGAAATATCTAAGGCACCAAAGTTTAGTGTCCACATTTCATTTTCCAAGCATGCCAAGACACTTCAAACCCAGCTGGACAATAAGGGACATAATATAAGTCCCTTCTCAAATTCCTAACTTCACAGGAATTTTTTCAGGCCCAGTGCTGAGAAATCCTGAGTGACGCTGGGGAAGAAGAAAGACCAATCAAAGAAATCCTTAATAAATCCAGTTAAGATTGTAGGCAATCATCATAATTCTGTTGAGATCTGGGCTATGTTATTCAAGGTGGTCTAAAGAAATTAGGCACTGATCTGCCAATGGGAGTTGGGTGCTGAACTTCCTGAGGCCATTTTGAAAATCACAGCCTAAATCATGCCTAAATTCTGCATTACAACTTTCCTGAAGGCCTCCTTCACCTCTTGGTTCCTCAGACTGTAGATGATGGGGTTGAACATCGGGGTGGCAACCGTGTACATAAGCGACAGAATTTTATGGAAGCTTGGGGACAGGCCCTCTGATGGTGCCACGTACATGATAATGATGGTCCCGTAATACAGACTCACCACCAGCAGGTGAGAGGCGCAGGTGGAAAAGGCCTTCTGCCTCCCAGTGGAGGAGGCGATTCGCCAGATGGCCAAGAGGATAAGAACATAAGACCCAGTTATGAAGAGGAAAGGGATCAGGGTTACCACAGAGCAGCAGACCAGAATGATCATTTCCGCCAGGGGGCTTTTTGCACAGGATAATTTGAGCAGCTCCGCCATGTCACAGAAGAAATTATTAATTTCATTGGGGCCACAGAAGCTTAGCTGGGGCACCATCCCCACTACTAAAACTGAGGATGAGAAGCCAGTTATCCATGAGGCAGATACCAACAGAAGGCAGAACCTGAAGTTCATCATAACCTTATAGCTGAGTGGGATGCATATGGCTAAATAACGGTCATAAGCCATGACTGCAAGAAGGAAGCACTCTATGGAAGCCAAAGCACCAAAGAAAAATAACTGTGTGATACAGTCCCTGAAGGAGATTGTCTTATCCTCTACCAGGAACCCAGCCAGCAACCTGGGGGAAATGACTGAGGTGTAGCAGGTCTCCAGGAAAGACAAGTTCCCCAGGAAGAAGTACATGGGGGTGTGAAGCTGCTGATCATACACAACTAGCGCAACCATGAGGAGGTTCCCAGCCACGGTCAGAATGTAGATCACCAGAAACAGCACAAAAAGCAGAATCTGAACTTCGTTCAGGTTCCCGAATCCCAGAAGGATGAACTTGGTGATGGATGTTTCATTTTTCCATTGCATGTGTGCCATGTATTCTCTGGAAGGAAAGAAAGGAAGGAAGAAAGATTAACCAAACCGGAAAGATCTCCTTTTCCCAAATCTACAACTATTTCCTTGTTATTCTATCCCTTTTAACTGTATTCAGTATCTACTTAGGGCCAGATTATCAAAAGCATTTATGAGCCTAAAAAGAACAGGAGTACTTGTGGCACCTTAGAGACTAACACATTTATTTGAGCATAAGCTTTTGTGGTCAAATAAATTTGTTAGTCTCTAATGTGCCACAAATATTCCTGTTGTTTTTGCGGATACAGACTAACATGGCTGCTACTTTGAAACCTGTCATTAAGGGCCTAAAAAATCACTTATTCTTCTAGTGGGATTTTACAAAAGAACCTCAAGAACTAAAGTTTATTAATTTGAGTGGATGTTAGGTGCCTAGATGCTTTTGAAAATCCCACTATGCACCTAAATAGCTTTAAAAATTAAATTTAAAAATCTGACCAGTGACCTGTTTAAGTACATTAGTAAATCTAACTAGACACCTATCTCCATCTTTAGGCACATAAATAGTTTTGAAAATATTTCCCTTAGTATATCATATTTTTTCACCTGGCCTGATGCAATATGGCAGTTGTTACAACAGCAACAAATATTTCCATTAACATGACCCCAGAACTTCACAGAAGGGTACTTTTTGGTTAACTTTGTAAAGGGTAAAAAACAATGAAGGCAAGCAACTGCAACCCCCAGAGTAACCTACCTATAATTTTTTCAGCAACATGCAATAATACATATGAGTAAGATTCTAATTCCAAACCCACTTAAAGCTCCCTGCCTTTGCATAGCTGTATTGGCATAATGAGGCTGTAGGAGAACTGGTCAAAAACATTTTTTTCTATGGAAATTTGTTAGTTTTCAGAAAAACACTTGAAAAGAGAGATTTTGGCAACAAAAGGCAGTTGCAGTGCCTCCTGGGATATGTAGTTTGCTCCTCATGTCCCCATTCTCCTCAATGGGCTGGGATCCCCCATCTGGACTACATCTCCTATATTACAGCAGGAACAGGGACTCCATATTGCACAGGTTCCCCTTATTAAAATGGGAGACCCAGGGCTGGCGCTTCCATTTAGGCGACCTAGGCGGTCGCCTAGGGCAGCAGAATTTGGGGGGTGGCAATTCTGCGGCGGGGGGTCCTTCTGCGCTCTGGGACCTGCTGCCAAAGTGCCCCGAAGACCGGGAGCATGGAAGGACCCCCCACCGCAGAATTGCCACCGAAGACCGGGGGAGCACGGAAGGTCCCCCCCCGCCAAGGGCGGCAAAAACCCTGGCGCCGCTCCTGAGGAGACCATGATGCATTATGGGAGGTGTAGTCCAACTGAGGATGCCAGCCACAGAGGAGAATGCAGACACAAGAAGCAAACTACAACTTCCAGGATGCACTGCATCCCCCATTTAAAATATTTTGACGAAAAAATGAAATTTTCCATTGAACACAGACACATTTTTTAAAATTTAAAATAATTACTCAAAACCCCAATATCCCATTGAAAAATAGTTGAAGGAAAATTTTCAGCCCCAGATTTTAGAATGAATGAGATTTTGCTCTATAGGACTAGATGCTTTAGCTCCAGTCCAATGGGTCAGAACACAACATATGAGCTTAACTACAAGATATGAGCTTTTAGAAAAATGCCTGCATGGAAATATGAGTCCAGCACTTTGCCCTGCAGGATCCCACACCTGGGCTCAGTTTAGTTTCAGAGGACACAGGAGCCATAGTCCCATTTCTTCATTCAGGGTGTTTTGCTCCCAGCCCCGAACAAAACATACCTTCTGATCTAGCTGCAGAATGTCCCTGCTAACATAAGCTGTGATGCTGAGGCATGAGCAGCTGAGATAATAACTAGTGATCAGGGCTTTGAGGATGAGAGTATGCAGATACAGAGAACAAAAATCTGCTCTCTCAAACTATCAGCCACCCTATTTAAATAATTGGGTTACAAGGAGTGCAAGTTAGCGCATATACAGTATAAGCATAATAAAATGTATATAGATCCACATAAATAATAAGGTGCAATGCTTCTTTGGCCCCAATGTGATGGACTAGATGGGAAGCTCAGTATATTTATCTTAACAAGGAGAAAGTTAACAGGTGATTTGATCACGGTCTATAAGTAAATGGGGAGGAAATTTTTGATTAAAGAAGACTTTTTAGTCTGACAGAAAAAGATCCAATGGCTGGAAGCTCAGGCTATAGGGTGGTGAGGTTAAGAAATAAGTAGATGTTAGATTTTGGATCTAAGTTAGCCCAAGTGTAGAGGAGGATGGGAAATTGAAGTTGCTAGTGTGAGAAAGTCAGAGATAAGTTGGAGACAGGGTGTTATAGGAAAATAAGAGTTAGCAAGGACAGAGCCCAGGGTTATGTTACCATTATGTCTGGGTTATAACTGGTCTAAGCAAGGTTTTTAATCAGTGTTTTTGAGGATTGTTGAGAATGTTTTATTAAAATGCTACCTATATTGATAATATGGGAAGGACATTGGTGCAGATCTTAATTTAAATAATGTGTAATATAAAGAACCAATAAGAAGGTGGTGGATATATAGTTATAGTAAAGGACAGTTTAACGTTAATTACCATTACAATAGAATGTAAAATGAGTAGCCTTGCTAAATTGTAGAGATATGCCATTAACATCTAAAGGGTACTGTCACTCTGTTCTCAGTGGATTGATCACTCATTGATATACCATTCCATCTTTGAGTTTAAGTGTACTTGTAGGATTGTGTAAGTGGTAGCTGCACACCTGTTTGCTTAACTAATCATTTTTTTTTTAATAAAGATTGGTTGTATCAGTCAAAGAGTTGCCTGGGGGTTCTCTACTAAATACATTTTCTGCAACTTACCTAGAGGCTCGAACCTGAAAACTAAGTATGGTTTTATTTCACCCTTATCATTAACTACTTAATATTAATTGGGAACATTTCAACATAAAGGCTACAACAGTGAGTGTAATTAACCATCAGAACAACTTACCAAGGAATGAAGTGGATACTCCATCACTTGGAGTCTTTAAATCAAGACTGGCTGTTTCTTTCTAAAAGATCAGCTATTGCTCAACCACAAGTTATGGGTTGGTTGCAAGAATCACGGGGTGAAATTCTCTGGCCTGTGTTCTGCAGGAGCTCAGACTAGATGATCATAATGGTCCCTTCTAGCTTTGATATCTACGAATCTGTGACCTTATATGTCTCTTGTATCTCTAACAGCAATTATGCTTTTATAATTCACTGAAAGTCAGTATGATCCAGGGTGGTTGATCAGTGCTCTGAAACTCTGGCAGGAAGGGATCTATTCCTGGCTTTGCCACTGACCGGCTGCATGGTCTTGAGGATGTCACTTCCCATGTTCTGTCTCAGTTTCCCCAGTACTAAAATTGAAGCTTTTATTTTGTGACTTAGGAAGGAAGGGAGAGACTTTGAAAGGCACAAAAAGGACATAGGGTAGGTGCCTAATCCTGTTTTTTTCCTTTGGAACTCTTCGCCAAAGAGCTCTAGAGAAAGGCTTAGTATTATTATTGCATACAGAAAAAAAAATTATGCATGTAAGGCTACTAACTATACTAGCAACATTTATTCACCCTTACCCTTGTCCTTATCACGGTTCAGGGCTAGCTGCATCTTTGATACCTCTCAGTGCAGATGAGAGGTCTTGAGCCTTTACCTCACTACAAACCCGCAATTCTCCCACTCTTTAGACCCAGTCCTCAGGTTGCAACACCTGTTTACCAGCTGCGAGTGCTTCGCAGGCCTGACTAGTTTCATCTGCCCTTGCAAGACTACCCACGGGGAGCTGTGACTGGGGTGAACACAGTGACCCAAACCAGCCTTTGTGAAGCCAAGTATCAGTTAATCTGAACAGCAGGAATCAAAGCATAACACAACAGCTGACATGCATCTGTCTGGCCTAAAGCTTAGGTAGGCTTACCTTATCCAGTTGGCTGGTTCTGGGGGGAACGGTTTGTACCCCTGCAGCCTCTGCGTCCCTCTCTCCTAAGCTCCAACAGCTCAGATTTTCAACCACTCCCAAAGCTCTTTGTTCCAGTTTCTCACCTGTTGGTTCTCCCGTCTGCGGTTACCAGCCCCAGTGCTGAACCCAGCATAGTGGAGGTAACACTTTGATGGCACTGATGCCAGGACTGTCCTTAAAGTACCTGGAAACAGTGAGATATCAGGCGTTATTGTCTGCTTCCCAGCCTACGTGGTCTCTGGTCCTATTGGAATTAACCTCCTGGCAGCCTTCTAGCAAGCCACACAATAACGATCAAACACATAGATAATATTCGTAAGATAGCACAGACAACTCATGTGTCCCTTACACTTCTTACCGATGTAACATTTCATTCGAATGTTGAAAAGCTGGGACTTGGTTTTCGACTTGCAGCACCTTTTAGATGACACTGCTGCCTAGTTATATACCTTTTTCTCATTCACTAAAGATTACATCACTGCAATAGTTTTCTTCCCGACCCTTTTGTGGATTGCTTTGTCTCCCTCAGTGAAAAGATATAATAACACCCTCTGCTACCTTTTTAAAATGTCTGTTGCATAAACCAAATTCACATGTGAACCTCAAGAGGGTTATTAATTTGGTAAAGCTTTAATGACAAAAAGTCTCTGGAGAAAAGTTCCAGTTCTTTCTTTCTTTCTTTCTTTCTTTCTTTCTTTCTTTCTTTCTTTCTTTCTTTCTTTCTTTCTTTCTTTCTTTCTTTCTGTTCATAAAGAAACACACAAAAAAAGTACAATAAGGTATCTGTGACTTACAACTTGTAAACGGTTTCAAATAATGCACATGACACGGGGTCTCCAATATAGAGGTCTGTTCAAACCTAATTTTAAAACCCGTCCTGAACATGACTAGGCCAGAGTCAATCCAAACCTGACCCCAGCCTGAGGGTGTTGAGTAGTTTTCAGACTTGACCTGATCCAAACCCAACACTTAGGTTCAGGTTGCCTCGAACAGAGCACTGAGGTTTGGGATTGGGGTGTGTGCCGAGGAGATTGGGGTTCAGAGGGAGTTCGGGCAGAGGTGGATGTGGAGAAGGGCAGTGGGGAAGACCCCCACCTTGGCCTCAGAGACACACAGGCAGCCTGAGGAAGCAGTGGGGTCAGGGAACCTGTGGTGGTATGTTGTCCCCGCTCCCCCGCCCTGGCCACCCACAACAGCTGCCTGCCCGGCTCCTTGCTACCCATGCCTACTATTGCTTTTGCACAACTGGCAGCGGGTCCTGCCCTGGAGGGGAAACAGCTCTCCTCCCTGTTCCCAAAATGACATGCTCTGCCCAAATTCCCCTTCCTCACCTACTCCACCTCCAATCCCTGCCTCCATGCACCCCCTTTCCCCAGCTCCAAGGGGGCTGGCCTGGGGGGAGGAATGGGGGCTGGGTTGCGCCATCTTACAGATTGAGTTTTCATACCCAACCCAAACCTGACATTTGTAATTGGGTCCCATTAGGTTTGGGTCGGGTTGACCGTCTCTACTCCAACAGAACTGAACCTTCAGTACATTAGAGGACCTCATTACTCTCTTACTCTATTCACTTGGGTCACCTGATGGAAAACTGTGCTTCATTAGGAAAGTCATCGCTTTGCTTCTGTCATAACTATAAAGGGAAGGGTAACAGCTCTCCAGTGTACAGTACTATAAAATCCCTTCTGGCCAGAAACTCCAAAATCCTTTTACCTGTAAAGGGTTAAGAAGCTCAGTTAACCTGGCTGGCATCTGACCCAAAGGACCAATAAGGGGACAAGATACTTTCAAATCTTGGGGCGGGGAAGGCTTTTGTTTGTGCTCTTTGTTTGGGAAGTTGTTCGCTCTTGGTACTGAGAGGGACCGGACATCAATCCAGGTTCTCCAAATCTTTCTGAACAAGTCTCTCATATTTCAAACTTGTAAGTAAACAGCCAGGCAAGGCGTGTTAGTTTATCTTTGTTTTCTCAACTTGTAAATGTACCTTTTGCTAGAGTGTTTATCTCTGTTTGCTGTACTTGGAACCTTAGGCTAGAGGGGGGTCCTCTGAGCTCTTTAAGTTTGATTACCCTGTAAAGTTATTTTTCCATCCTGATTTTACCGAGAGGATTTTTACCTTTTTCTTTAATTAAAAACCTTCTTTTTAAGAACCTGATTGATTTTTCCTTGTTTTCAGATCCAAAGGGTTTGGCTATTGATCTACCAGGAGTTGGTGCGAGAAAGAAGGGGGATGGTTAATTTCTCCTTGTTTTAAGATCCAAGGGGTTTGGATCTTGATCCACCAGGAGTTGGTGGGAGAAAGGAGGGGGATGGTTAATTTCTCCTTGTTTTAAGATCCAAGGGGTTTGGATCTGTATTCACCAGGGAATTGGTGGAGAGTCTCTCAAGGCTACCCAGGGAAGGGAATTAGCTTTGGGATGGTGGCTGTGGACCAGATCTAAGCTGGTAGTTAAGCTTAGAAGTTTTCATGCAGGCCCCTACGTTTGTACCCTAAAGTTCAAAGTGGGGAAGCAGCCTTGACAGCTTCCAACCCTTCCCAGGGTTCCTTGCTCCTCAGGCTGTAGATGAGGAGGTTGAACATGGGAGATATTGCTGTATGGAACAGGGAGAGGACCTTTTTTAAATCTGGTGACTGTTTCCTATAGAGGTCCCAGAGACAATTATGATGGTCGGTGGTGTGGTGGACTAGGCCCAGAGGTCCCCCACTCTAGGTCTCAGGGTCCTGCCACACCCATCCCAGGAAATGAGCCATAGAGAGGTCCTCCAAGCAGGCTAGAGTTGCTGTGGGGGAAGCAGCCAATCAGAGAGGCTGCCAGGAGTAGCCAACAAGGGCCCAGGAGAGCCATATAAAAGGAGCTGCAGAACCAGATACAGTCAGTTCCTTGATGGAGCCAATGGAGTGCAGATGGGGGCTCCTGGCTGGCCAAAGGGAACTGCAACACAATGGACAGCTCAGTGCTGGCAGGCATCGGGGGAGCAAGGAAGAGTTCCTGGATGGCTTCTGAGCTTGAACTAGGAACAACCCTGAGCTAAGGGTAAAGCATCAGTGAAGATTGGGGCTGTGGGGAAGTGGCACAGGGAACTGAAGGCAGTTTTGCTAAAGAGACATGGTGGCACATGACTACTATTCTTAGGGTCCCTGGGCTGGGGCCTGGAGTAGTGGGTGGGTCTGGGTCCCCCACATAGGCCACTGGGGAAGGGCCTACAAATTGGACAGCAGTAAACCCTCAGAAAGGGACTGAACTGTCATGAGGCCCAGCTGGAGAGCTGGGGCCAGAATAGATTAAGAGGATGAAACCATTGCCTCCAGGGAGGAAGGCCTGTGGATATGGCCTGATACCAGGGCCAGGACTGTTTAAAGACTGCAGAAACACCCGACCAGAAGGGGATGCCCATGAGAGGTGGAAACTACGCTGTTACATGGTCACATAGGAAACAGAAACAACGTGGAGGTGTGAGGAGCAGGTGGAGAAGACTTTTCTCTTCCCTGAGTTGGAAGGGATGCTTTGGATAATCAAGATGATCCTATAGTAGGAATCTAGGGTTAGTAGAAATGGGACCACACCCACAAAGGCAGACACTATGAAAGACAGAAATTCAACCAGGTGGATGTCACTACAGGTGAGTTTTAACAGAGGCATAAAATTACAAAAGAAATGGCCAACCTCCTTGGAAGCACAGGAAGGCACCATGAAGGTCAAAACCATCAATACTATAGGAGCCAATTATCCAACAGCCAGTGGCTAGCTGAAGGCCAACCATTGGGCCAGAGCACCTGAGTGAGAATGACTCTTTCTCCCAGTGGTTAGGGCACTCCCTGGGGAGGTGGGAGACCCCTGTTCCTGCTCCAAAGACTATTTCATTTAATTGTTTATATAAAGATCTGTGAAATGTTACTGAAAAACAACTAGAGCAATGTAGTGAGGTGGTGTGGCTCCCTGCCACCCCGGAGGGGGAAAAGCCCATCTGGAGGTCGGAGTTGGCGGAGCTCTGAGCCTGCCCCTCAGAGGGTCAGGCGGTGACCCAGAAGTATAAAAGCTCGCCCTCACAGCTCAGTCAGGCCTCAGCTGCCGGAGAGACCAGATGTCTCCAGCCTAGCTCATGGCTGGGAAGAACCCGTGGCCCAAGGCAGCCGCCAGGACTGGCTGGGCCATCCCTTTGCCCGCTATCCAGAGGAGCCGCCGGACCTGCCAATCAATCCCTGCCCTGACGAACCCATGATCCTGGATCCCCCAGAGACTGACACCAGGACCCAGGTAGGCCCCAAGGGGGAGTGTGGAAGTAGCCCGGGGGCTGGGACGCAGTAGAGTGGGAGGGCCTGCGTCCCCCCTGCCACCCAACCCATAGGTGGCAGTCTCCCCCTCTCCCAGGCCTTTTGAGGCTTGGATCTACTATTGTTGCTCAGCCTTGACTGAGGGTCTGAGCTCCTGACTTAGCATTTGTTGCCCCGTCCTGACCTAGGGCCTGGGCTAAATACTCCTGCTGGTTGCTCAGCCCTGACCTAGGGCCTGAGCCCCTGACGTAGCTTTGGTGCCCCGCCCTGAGCCAGGGTCAGGCTTACTGTGTCTTCCAGGATCGCAAGGGCTGCCGAGGTAGACCCTGCAGCGGGACGAAGTACCCAAGCACCAGTGTGTAGTGAGCCGGTATGGCTCCCCGTCGCCTTGGAGAGGGTCGAGCCCCGGCAAACCCTTGTACAAGCTACCAAAGGAAGTTAACACTGTATTTATAGACTTTGCAGCTGCTTTTGACTGAGTGTATAGATCAGCATTGTGGATACTGCAACACCAGTATGAGATGCCTGAGAGCTTAGTGCGCTTCGTGGAGCAAATGTACCGCAGCACATTTATTTGTGTGACGGTCAACATTTGTATTACAGACTGGTTTTCCGTAGAATCAGGAGTACACCCGGGATGCCTTCTCTCACTTACGTCATGTAGTGTTCTAATACACGCTCCGATGACAGGGCTGATTGAGGCCAAAGTAGGAGGTGTGAATTTTAAAGATTCATCATTAATACATCTTGAGTATGTGGATGATATTGTCTCCTTGGAGAAACTACTGACCAACTACTCCTAAAGCTGGAGCTGAGAAAAACTTCAGAACCTATGATGATATAACCAAAGCTATGCATGTTCCCATAAAACAGTAACAAATGCCCTGCTGATGCTGCATGTGGATGTCTTTGACATTAAATGGGTGACTAGTTTTACCTATCTGGGTGGTCGGTTGACAGCTCAAGGTTCTATAGCCAATTGGTCTTGCAGCAATGGCATTTCAGCATCTTCTAAGGCTTCTGTAGGTAGCAGGATATCTGTATGAAAACTAAGAGATGAGTGTTCAATGCCATTGTGATGTCAACTGTGTTATATGGAGCAGAAACTTATCCACTATAAACAGCTGAGTAGAGGAAATTAAACATTTTGTTCAGTGTTAAAAGTTACAGCGTGTTCTTAACATCAGTGCATTTGATAATGGCACCAACAAGGAGGCACTTAAGTAATCTCAGCAAGATGCGGTCTTGCATCAGTTGGGAACAAGATGGCTGCAATCACGGGGTCATGTCTGACGTGCAGAAGAAACTATGCTTTTACATAAATGTATAGAGCTGAGGTTGAAGGAAGTAGAGGTGTGGCTCAGGGCTGTAACTAGCAGCTCCTGAAGTGGGATGGAGGAGCACAAGTCCGCTGGACTCTCTTACTTATTTTTGTATTAATTATTTTTTTATTTTTTTATTTCAAGTTTTAAATTTTATTTTAAATGCTTTTTAAAAATATATTATTTTAATTTACTTTATATTTATTTTATATTCTGGCCATTCCCTCCTGCTAGGCCCCTGACCCCTCCCCACCACCAGCCAGCCCCTCCAGCCAGCCCCGTCTTCTCCACCCCTCCACTCTGGCCAGCCCCCCAGCCAGGCTCCTCTCCTCCACTCTAGCCACCCCAGAGCCATAACTAAGCATTTTAGCTTCCGGGGGGCAAGCAAGCACACATGCGCCTCCTATAGATGATGAGTGGGGAGAGCACGAAGGGTCAGATCCCTCCCAATTTCTGCCTTCCATTTAGCACAGAGGTTTTCAAACTGTGGGGCATGGCCCCTAGGGAGCTGCCTGGCCCACTCGGGCACCTGGCTCTCCATGTTATGGGAGCTGGAGTGCTGGCTGGCTTGTCTGGCAGTGCTCCCTGCCCTGCTCCTCGAGCCAGGCTGCCTCTGTATGGCCAGGCACTCCCCAGGCAGGGCGGGCGGCACAGCTCTGAGCTGCACCTCTGATGTGCTCTTGCCTCTGCCCCAAAGGAGCCTGGTGCTGGCCAGCGACACTGCCTGGAACTGGCCCCTGCCCATGGAGCCTGGCTGCCATGAGATGCTCCCCAAAGTGCTCCCTGCTCATCCCCTTGAACACCTGCTTCTCAACAGCCAAGTCACTCTCCCCATGCTCCCTGCGCACAGAGTGGGAACCACCCCTTGCTCCCCTTGACTGCCCTGCCTCAGCCCCATGGCTGCCAGACTCAGTCACACAGCCCGAGCTCTGAGCTCGGTCACACAAGTCCAGTGCCTATCCCAGGGTCTGTGGGCATGTGGCTGCTGCTAGCAGAGAACACTCGCTCCCACCAGCTCTGGAAACCAAGGCCGTGAGAACAGAGTGACCCCTGGGGTTACCATATTTCAAGTTCCCAAATCAAGTACACTGTGTGGCTGTGTCCTGGGAAGGGGGTATTTGGGGGTGTGGGAGGGCTGTGTGTGTATACTGGGAGGGGTGTTTGGGAGCGGGTATTTGGGGGTACTGGAGGGGTCTGTGTATACTGGGAGGGATGTTTGGGGGTGAGGAAGGTGGTAGGGTGGCTGGTGCTGGCCCAGGATGCAGTGCCAGCCCATAGTCAACGCCTCCCTGCGGGCCTCTCTCCCTCCCCAGGGCGAGGAGCTGGGGCCTGGCCCTGTCACCTGTCTGAGAGGCACATGGTGGTTCCAGTTACTTGGCGGGCTGGGCCAGGGAGGGGCAAGGTGGGAGGGATCTGGCAGCGGCAGATGCAGGGAAGGGACCAATGGGGGCGGGGGTGCGGAGACGGCTCTTTCCCAGAAATTTCCTCTTATTTCAAAAATCCACCCAGAAACCAAAGCAGTGGTAACTTGATTGTTTTTTCTCCAGGCGGTGGCAGGTATAAATCAATGGGGGCACAGCTCATCCATCTGATAAATAATTGGCAGAAGCAAAAGTGCTTTTACCTAAAGCTACTTTTTTATTAGATCTCAAACACACACACACATTGTTGCAGTAGGTTTAAAGCATTTCAAAACATTTATATTTACCTAAAGTTAAGAAATGGTTTCAAGGGATCAGCGGCCAGGCTTTCAGGGGACCTGCCTTCCGTCTAGCTGCTGGGGAATTTAGCTGTCAAATCCTTGCCCAAAGACAGCTTTCTCGGACTGCTGCAAAGCACACTTTCTAACTAACATTTTTATAAATTTTATCCATACAAAGCACATAACTCAGTCTCTAATAGACTAATAATTTCCCTAGCAACAGCCATAACAATTCAATATTCTCCTTATCAGCAAAGCGTTTCTAGTCATAACAACAATAAAACTAAAATAGTAGACGCACCTAAAACCAAGGTCATTTTCCAAACATTCCTTATATTTCCCTGGAATCTTCACTTCTTCTCCCTACACTCTCCCCACCATTCCATGAATCTGCAGTACTGTCAAGTTCTGGAGTAGAATGTAGGAATGTCAAATTCTAGGGTAACAAATGGGGATAGGAGCAAATTACATATCCCACGGGGCACTGCAACTGCCATTTGTGTCCAAAGTCTCTCTTTTCAAGTGTTTTGCTTAAAACCTTCATATTTCCATGAAAAAAAAGTGTTTTGGACCAGTTGTTCTAAGGCCCTATTATGCGAATCCAGCTGTGCAAAGGGAGGGGGCTTTAAGGGGGTGTGGAATGAGATCTTACCCATGTGTATTATGCATGCTGCTGAAAAAAATATAGGTAGGTTACTCTGGGGTTTGCTGACACATGCCTCCATTGTCTTTTTTTCCCTTTACAGAGTTAATTGAAAAGTACTCTTCTGTAAAGTTCTGGGGTCATGTTAATGGACGTATTCGTAGCTGTTGTAACAACTGCCATATTACATTAGGTCAGGTGAAAAAATATTATATACTATGGGACAGATTTTCAAAGGTATTTCTGTGCCTAAAGATGCAGATAGATGCCTAGTTGGATTTAATGTACTTAAACGGTCATGGGTGAGATTTTCAATGATATTTAAGTGTCTAGTGGGATTTTCAAAAGCATCTAGCCACTTAATAACCACAGAAATCAAAGAACTTTAGGTTGTGAGGTTCTTTTGTAAAATCCCTCTGGAAGAATAACTGAATCTTTAGGCCCTTAAACACTATCGACAATCTGTCCCAAAGTAAACACTGAATATGGTTAAAAGGGATGGAATAACAAGGAAATAGTCATAGATTTGGGAAAAGGAGATCTTTACGGTTTCGTTAATCTTTCTTCCTTCCTTTCTTTCCTTGCAGAGAATACATGGCACACATGCAATGGAAAAATGAAACATCCATCACCAAGTTCATCCTTCTGGGATTTAGGAACCTGAACAAAGTTCAGATTCTGCTTTTTGTGCTGTTTCTGGTGATCTACATTCTGACCGTGGCTGGGAACCTTCTCATTGTTGTGCTAGTTGTCACTGATCAGCAGCTTCACACCCCCATGTACTTCTTCCTGGGGAACTTGTCTTTCCTGGAGACCTGCTACACCTCAGTCATTTCCCCCAGGTTGCTGGCTGGGTTCCTGGTAGAGGATAGGACAATCTCCTTCAGGGACTGTATCACACAGTTATTTTTCTTCGGTGCTTTGGCTTGCATAGAGTGCTTCCTTCATGCAGTCATGGCTTATGAGCGTTACTTAGACATATGCAACCCACTCAGCTATAGGTTATGATGAACTTCAGGGTCTGCCTTCTGTTGGTATCTGCCTCCTGGATAACTGGCTTCTCAGCCAATGCATTAGTAGTTGGAATGGTGCCCCAGCTAAACTTCTGCAGCCCCAATGAAATTAACAATTTCTTCTGTGACATGGAGGAGCTGCTCCAATTGTCCTGTAGAAAAAGCCCCCTGGAAGATATGATTGTCCTGGTCTCTTGCTCCCTGGTGATACCAGTCAGCTCTGTGTTCTTGGGGAACCAGGGTGCAGTATCCAGCCTGACTCATGAAAGACCTCCGCCCTCCCCCCATCCTCTGTTTAAACCAAAACCCATCAGAGGAAAAAACTTGCAGAGAGCAGTGAAGGGCGTTGGGAGACACAATGATGTCTCCTGACAAGGGTGACAAGATTAAGACATCTCCATTAGCACACAGAATGGAGAGCACAGACAACTCCCCTAGCCTCATCTGCATGAAAGATGGGACAGGGAGACATCTCAATTTACATACAGAATGGAGAACAGAGAACCACACTGAACTCTGGGATCAGAAAAAGCAGGGAACCACTGCATCATGGGAATCTCTGCTCCAGATGCTAATGAACCTATGCCTGCACACACCCAGCTCAGCAGTTATCAGACCAATTCTAGTAATAAATCCTTGATTGATATCCAAAATACTGAAGCAACCTAGTTGCATTGTGAGCTCCCTGAAAGAAAACACCACCCATAGCCAAGAGTGATCAGCTCCTATTGTCTAGCCTAAAGAAAATCCTTGAGTCATCAGCTTACCTATAAACAAATCTAGTGTTCTCCCTTGAACCATTATATTTTCTCTACAAAAATCCCTACTCACCCTCCCGTCGGGGTTCTGATGCTTAGATCCAAACTATGCATCAGTTCCACTGGGACTCGATCTTTTCCTGACTGATCGTGCTGGGGGCTCTGCCTGTATCCAGCACTCAGGACCCCGCTACCACCATCACCTGGGAACCCCGACCAGTTCAAGCCTCATGGAGTGGGTGAGATCCCCCCTCTTTTCTCTCTCTCTCTCTCTCTGTTTCCCTTTTTATCTTAGGTATTAACCTTTAATAATGTATGTTATGTTCGTTTAGCCCTCCTTGTGTAGTTATCACTATTATTCAATAAATAACTTTTATGGTTAACTTGGTTGCTTCTCTCTCTCACTCACTGAACTTTACTCTTTTGTGTTTTTAGCTTCCCCCATTCACTCTACAGCAACGCTTCTTTTACCTAAGCTAAAGATCCCTGCAGCGCCCAAAATACTGTGGGGTTTGCTCATCAAGTAGGTTACTGCCAGTACAATTGTGATGTGAGAGTGGGGATAGAGATGTGCTGAATCTGGGACGCATAAGGGTAACAGCTTGAAAGCGCTGCTTGACCCAATCCATGGAGCCCAGGGGCATATAAGGGGAGGCAGCTTGAAAGTGCTGCTTCATCCAGCCCAGTGAATCCAGAGACATATAAGGGGTCAGCTTGACATTGCTGATTGACCCAGTCCACTCAGATTTGCTCTATTAATGTATGTGTGGGTGTTCATCCAGTTCTGGGGCTGGAGAAACCCAGCCCTAGGGAACCTAGGTCCTGCAGGATAGCTCCATTGGGAGGGGACTTGCAGAAGGGAGAAGTAGAGCTTCATATGAAAACACAAGTGACACAAGCAGTACATTGATAGAATTACAGAATCCCCTCCCCCAGAAGAGTAACCCGAATAAATGAGCATACCCCAAAGTAATGGGCAAATCTGATAACACTGGTAAGCCTGGTCCCTTTCTTAGAATCATAGAATATCCGGGTTGGAAGGGACCTCAGGAGGTCATCTAGTTCAACCCCCTGCTCAAAGCAGGACCAATTCCCAACGAAACCATCCCAGCCAGGGTTTTGTCAAGCCGGGCCTTAAAAACCTCCAAGGAAGGAGTTTCCACCACCTCCCTAGGTAACGCATTCCTGTGCTTCACCACCCTCCTAGTGAAATAGTGTTTCCTAATATCCAACCTAGACCTGTTGACTCATATCCAGCTTCTCGTCCACTGTGACCCCTAGGTCCTTTTCTGCAGAACTGCTACCTAGCCATTCGGTCCCTAGTCTGTAGCAGTGCATAGTATTCTTCTGTCCTAAGTGCAGGACTCTGCACTTGTCCTTGTTGAACCTCATCAGGTCTTTTTGGCACAATCCTCTAATTTGTCTAGGTCCCTCTGTATCTGATCCCTACCCTCCAGCATATCTACCATGCCTCCCAGTTTAGTGTCATCTGCAAACTTGCTGAGAGTGCAGTCCAGAGTCTTCTTCATCATTGTGTCTTATGTTCTTATCCTCTCAGCCATCCTGTGAATCGCCTCCTCTGCCAGGAGGCAAAAGGCCTTTTCCACCTGCGCCTTTCACCTGCTGGTGGGTGAGTCTGTATTATGGAACTATCATTATCATATGTGTGGCACCATCAGCGGAGCAGTCCCCAGCCTTCCATACAACTCTGTCACGTATGTACACGGTCATCACCCCAATGCTCAACACCATCATCTACAGTCTGAGGAACCAAGAGGCGAAGGGGGCCTTCAGGAATTCCGTGATAAAGAATTTAGGCATGATTTACGCTGTGATTTTCAGAGCAGCCTATGGAACTTTGGCACCCAACTCCCATTGGCAGATCAGTGTCTAATTTCTTAGGTCACTTTGAATAACCTAGCCCAGATCTGAACAGAATAATGAAGATCACCTACAATCTTAACTGGATTTAACAATCTCTTTGATTGGACCTTTCTTCTTCCCCAGCATCACTCAGGATTTCACAACACTGGGCCTGAAAAAATTCCTGTGAAGTTAGAGGCAGGAAGTTTGAGAAGGGACTTTTATCATTTGGCCCTTATTGTCCAGCTGTGTTTGAAGTCTCTTGGCCTGGTTGCAAAATGAAATGTGGACATTAAACTTTGGTGCCTTAGATGTTTCTAGGATCTTCGATTTCCCTCTTGGTATTCGATTTCTCTCTCAGTCTTTCCTCCACGCAGACAGTATCCACGCACACAGCCCATTTATCAACCATTTCCTTTGCTCCCCACTGAAATGTTATCAACTAGGTTCTCCAGTAGTGTAAAATAAGGTTGCTCCACTAAAAATAATGAACTGGATTGCCATCTGGTTTAAATTGCTGTAGCTCCAGTGGAGTCAGTGGGCCACATTCCCCTACAGTGTAAATTCATGTAGTTCAATTGAATCAGTGAGACAGATCCCCAGCTGCTGGGAATGAGCCATAGCTCCACTGGAGCCAATGTCCCAGATCCCCAGCTGTGGGAAATTGGGTGTAGCCCCATTGAAATTAGCAGAGCTACATCAGCTTACTAGAACTGAGAATCTAGCCCTATAGCTGCTCCTTTTTTTATCCCTTGTTTTCTGCAGCCACCTAGAGGTCTTCTTATAGGGGACCAGAGATATGAATTGGGTTCTTGCACTACAATGTATCTACTGTGGGGCATGGGGAAATTACCTTATTTCTCTGTGCCTCGGTTTCTCTTCCCACCTTTTTGTTTCCTTTATCTGTTTAGAATGTAAGGCCATTGAATCAGGATCATCTCATACTTTGTGTGCAAGCCCTGTAGACAATAAGTCTGTGATCTTGGCTAGGACATGAAATCACAGCTATGATATACATAAATACCACTACTAATTGTCCCTTTTGGCCTATTGCTCTCTCAGACTGATTGGAAAGAAGTGGAAGGGGCTATTTCTGATGTTCTCCATCCCAAAGCTAGTGGGGCTGAATCACAAACAGTGCCCCCTTAGGGTAAAACCCTAATTTTTCATCTCATGACTATGGTTACAGTTTGTGGTGCAAGCGATTTGAGTCTCTACTCAAGTTTTGAATCTGTTTGAATACTCTTTGTGGAATAAACTTTACTAGTCATTCCCCACAACCTGTCTGTCACTGTCTGAACACCACTGAGGTTCACTGCAAGTTGTCTTTTTTTGCAAATATGTTTTTAATGGCACAAAGCAAGATTTATAGGCAAAAATTCCATGAAAACACAGACCTACGTGTTAACAATATTTACTTTACTTATGCATGATTTTTTTATCAAGGTTTCGCCTTGTAACACAGAGAAACATTGAAATACAACAGGTCAGAAGAGGAATTGTATTTTATATGGGTAGCAGATTGGTGAGAGGCACGGAGATGCCATGGTGTCTCTTTTTCTCTCACATCCAAGAAGTGGCTTCAGGGCCCCTGTCCCTGCATTTGCATGGCAGCCGGGAGTGGGATGTTTCTTGTTTACTCTGTCACCGTGTTACAATCAACTGGAGACCCTCGGCTATGATGGCTGCTAAGAGCTGCATGGAAAGAGCTGCACAAAGGAAGCCATTTTCAGTGCACGCACAACACGAAGTTTGATCACTCCTACATATTCAGGAGCGCCACCTACTGATGCCTCATTCATTAACTATTGACATAGATACAGACATCTCTCATTTATGGAACACTCTTGTAATGCAGCACAGTGTCCCCTGCTGAGGTGGGGATGGTGAGGTCCACCCAATGCCAGTGGGTCCAACACTCCATTAAGATGAATGGTGCAGTTCACTCCACTGAGAGCTACTATCTCAAGCTCTCTGCAGACTGATGTTGCTGCATCAATTACACTCAAGGCAGCTGTCCCCTCTGAGCACGATTGTCTCTGGCTCTCTGCATAGTCATTCAAGTGTTGTGGTGTTGTTAATATTCAGGGCAACTTTTGCCTCTCAGAGATATTGTCTCAGGCTCTCTGCAGACTCGGGCAGAGAGGATGAATGTGTCTTTCCCCTTCCTTCCCATAGAGTTGAGGGAGCTGGTGTGTGGATAATCTGTACATTTAGTCCTGAATGCTGAGACCAGGATGGAGAGGCAGAGCAGAGGAAGAGAGAAAGAGAGAGCAGCCAGCTAGGTCACACAAACTGAGGGCTGATGGCCAAGGGAGGACACAAACTAAGAACCACATTTTCAAAACAGCTCAGTATGGCGGGTGATGAGCTGTGTCAAAAATCTGTCTCTAAGTGCCACTCAGGAGTTGCTGGCTGAAGGACATTTTTGAAAACCCAGCTCTTTTAATTGCCTAAATGGGAGCGGAGCTTTATGGGAAAATCTGTCATCAGTTGTGGGCGCTAGGTTGTTGGAAATCTGGCTCTTAGGGTGGGATTTTCAAAAGCACCTAAGTGATTTAGCAGCATAACTCTCATTGCTAGAGTCTTTGGGGCTTGGGCTCTTAAATAGCTTGGTGGCTTTTGGAAAATCCCACTCTTGTATGTGTCCAGCTCAGTGCTGAAACTTGCCAGCCCGGGAGCTATATTGTGGAACACAATGGAGTGCAGAGCGCTGTCTCTGGGTCACAGCCCTCATGTGCTAACTGAGCATGTCCCAAACATTAATGGATTTTACCCACACAACGGCCCTGTGACATGGCTATAACAACTTTTCATTTCCATTTGACATTTTAAAACAAAAGTTTTACTTTCATTCTGAGAGGTCAATTTGAAATCAAACCTTTTCCCCCCCAATAGAAAAATCAAATATTTTTCATCAAAATACAGATTCTCCCACAGAAATTTTCTGTTGTTATGTAACCACACTTTCAGATTGGAAAAAGTTTTAATGTGAAAAAAATTCACCAGACTTAACAAACATGGAAGTACTCATGATTCCTGTCTGTGGCGGGGTGGTCACCCCACCATGCTTTGAACAGCTTAAAGCAGCCCTAGGAGAGGGCTGAGGGGGAAAGCTGGGCTGTTTGGGGAAAATAGACACAGCTGTAGCCTGTGTAATTAGGGCCCAGCTGGCCCTTATAAGAGGGCAGTGGGCCAGAAGGAGAGACTCTCTCTAGCTTTGAGAGGGAGGGACCTGGCTGCAGGGTACCAGAGTGGAGCAGGGCTGGGGAAAGGCCAAGGGAGCTGGGGAGCTCCGGCCTGGAAACCTCTCCCTCCCCCCCAGGTTGCAGTCTAGTGTAAGACCAAACAGGTACTGGGATTGCAGGGGACGGCCCAAGGTTAAGCAGAGGCAGCAGGTCGAAACCCCCCTTCGTCTATGATGAGTGGCTATCACACTGCAGTCTGCACCAATGAGCGGGGGCTAGATGGTGACTGGCCATAGCCCACGACTGAGGCAAGGTGGGGATAGAGGGTTGAGGGATCCCCTGGGTGGGGAGACCCTGAGGCTGTGGGGGTATTGCCAGGGGGCAGCACCCCAAAGACAAAGGGGCACCGGGTCCTGGGAGTGACACGGGGGCCAGTGGCAGCGGGACACCAGCCTGCAGAGGGCGCTCTGGAGGCTGGAAATGCTAATTCCCTGAGACGACCAGCAGGAGGCGCCACAGGGGTGAGTCCTCGCACCGTCACACTGTCCTAAAGAAATTAGAGTCCAACAGAATGATGCGTGGTAAGCAGGATACGATGCAAAACCAGGAGGTTAAAGTAATTAAGTCAGGCTATTTTTTATTCACTGAGCTGATTGCAAAGGATTTGAATTTTGATGAGAAAGAGGGACATGTTGTCATGAAAATATTGCCATTTTTCAACTAGCTCTATTCATTTTATGTGAAGCGTGTGAAAGAAGAAACCATCCCAGTGAAAATTGGAGAAGAGAGTAGTGTCTTTGTTAACTGGGACAGGCAGTGCATTCTGTCAATACTAGGCTGGTATGGGCAGAGATACGGGACTCCCAGTGGACACATGGATGGTATTGTGGTTAAAAGCATTGGACAGGGACAGAAGAGATCAGGCTTCACTGTCTTCCTCTTCACAAACTTTCTGGCTCACCTTCGGCACATCGCTGGGGCTAAGTTTTCCCCATCCAATAGGAGTTGGATACCTAACTCCCCTAAACTCTTTTAAGAATCTCAGCCTATTGGTTGACTCTTCATTTAGCCCATATCTCTTTAAGTCAAACTTTCACAACAGGTGGATTCTGAGTCATATCATATCTTTATTTGCTTAGGCAAGTTCCTGAGCTGGCATACCTCAGTGTAGCCCTGTTTATTTCAGTGGAGTCACGCTGCTTTCCACCAGCTGGGGATCTGCCTCTAAGGGTGAATTTCAGCTGAGTGCCAGCATCACTTCCTACTGTGTTTAGTGCTGAAGTGGAAACTCCGTGTTTTTCCAACTTGATGGTGAGTGAAATTTGAGGAGAACAAAATCACTTTAGAATATGGACACTATCAGCCAGAGTCCCACTTGATGTAAATCCATCTAGCTGCATTGCCTTAATGGGTCTCAGTCAATTTACACCAAGGGCTAGATTCACAAAGGGAAGTAGGCATTGTGATGCTGAGCATTAAATCACTTAACTTTTGTTTGCCTAGAAAATCACTGGGATGCACAAAACCTGAGTTCAGTGCCCAGACTCCCTCCACAATGAATGGGGAGAGGTAAGTACCTAAGAATAGGATTTTAAAAAGCCAGCTTGAGAAGTGGTTCCCTAGCCAATGAGAGGTGCAGAGGAGAGGGGTGTATTCAAAACCCTGCCGCTGTCATAAGGTTCAGATCCTGTATCTTATGGGGGAGGCAACTCCTGCTTGGGATTCTCAGCTGGGAACCCTCTAACCCCATCTAAGGTATTGCTGCAAGAAGCTGGGGGATGGAGGGAGAAGAAGAAGAAATTAGGAGGAGGAGACCATTCATAACTTTTATCCCAGTGGTTAGGGTAGTCGCCTGGGATATGCCCCTTCCCATGTGGGTTCATCTCTCCTGTTCAAGCCTAAATCCCTTTGTGAATATAGCCCTAGCTAAGGATTACCCCCATTGGCTTCAGTGATTATTATTATTAGAAAACCCTAGCAATTTTAACAGCAATCAATCCAATAAGATGCTACAGATATTAAATACGGGTTTTTAAGAAAATACCGTAGAAGAACTACAGAGTGTAATAGACAAAGATCTTTTTTGTACAGAATTGGCCAGATCCTCAGCTGGTGTCAATACCTCTATTGAGGTCAGTGTCCTAGATTAAAGAGAGATTGGAATGGGAAGATGAGAGAAAGAGCGAGAAGGTGTGAATGACTTTATAGTCTGGTGTTTATAGCATTCATCCTGGATGAAGGAGACCCACAATCTATTCCCCATTACTCCAATGACTCTTCAACACATGGGGATCTGGCCCTCTAAATTTAATGAAGATACACGAATTTAGAGCACCTGAGAATTTGATACAAAGTGTCAGTGAGATATCTGAGTTGAAAAATGTCCAAAACAATAGTTATCCATCATTCCATGTGTTCTTATTTATAAAAAATAAAAACATCATCGCTACTTGAGAAACTTGAATTTCCCCAAAATTTTTCTAGAGCCCTTTTCACCTCCTTGTTTTTCAGGCTGTAGATGATTGGGTTTAACATGGGGGTCAAGATGCTGTACTGGATGGAGAACATTTCATCCAGAACCACAGAGGACACTGAGCTGGGTTTTATGTACTGGAAAAGAGCTGTCAGATACAACAAACCAACCACAATAAGGTGGGAGCTGCAGGTGGAGAAGGCTTTATGCCTGCCCTCTGCAGAGTGTATCCTTAAGATGGTGGAGATGATGTGAATGTAGGAGATCAGTGTGAGGAGGAAGGAGCTCAACCCAAGTATCACAGTAGAAGTGAGAAGCAGCACTTGATTGATGAGAATCTCGGTGCAGGACAGTTGTAATAGTAGAGGGAGCTCACAGCTGAAATGGCTGATTTGATTGGGCCCACAGAAATGTAACTTGAGGGCAAAAACTGTGTTAATTGTGGCACCTAAGAAGGCCAGGGTCCATGCACCACTCACCAGCTGAACACAGATCCCTTTGTTCATTGTCTGCACATAATGCAACGGGTCACAGATGGCAGCATAGCGGTCATAAGCCATGGCTGAGAGAATGAAAATTTCTGTACCAGCTGAGAGGAAAAAGAAGAAGATCTGGGCAATGCAGCCATTGACAGAAATAGTTTTTTGCTTTGCTCGGAAGTTCATCAGCATGTTAGGCACCGTGACCGAGGAATAGCAGATATCAACAAAGGATAAATGGAAGAGGAAGAAGTGCATGGGGGTGTGTAGGTGAGGATCAGCCTTGATGACTAGCATGATCATCACATTCCCCACGAGGGTGAGTAGGTAAATAACTAAAAACAGCACGAAGAGGAAAATCTGCATCTGTGGGTCACTGGAAAGTCCCAGGAGGATAAATTCGCTCACAGTGGTTTGATTTTCCATTGCTATTTTTTCAGGAAAACTGTGACCTGCAAGAATGAAAGGAACAAATATCATAAAGGAAATTGAAGTGGCCTGTGGTGAATATCTCATCAGTAGGATGAATGTAAAGAGGGCCCTACTCCAAATGTGTGTTTTAAATGGACAAAATAGACTAGAGTCACAAAGGATTTAGACCCCTAACTGCCACTTTAGGTGACTAAATCCCAGAATCAGGCCCCACCGGGATACACAAAAACCCTGCTCACCAAGGAGTATGGGACAGTGTTATGTGGGGCTCCCTCAGTCTCTCCTGTTGAAGCTATTCCACTGAGGTTAAATAATGAAAGAGGCATTGGAGCAAGGGGACTGGATTCTGGGTCTCCTGCATCAGGGGAAAGTGCTTTTGCTATCAGGCTATAAAGTCATTCTCTCTCTCTCTCTTTCTCTCTCTCTCTGGCCTGCTAGCTCTGTAATCTGCCCCCCTGACTGCAGTGGATCTACAGCTGATTTACACCAGCTGGGGAACTTGACCTTTGACTCCAGTGCAGCTATGGCCAATTTGTACAATCTGGGGATCTGGCCAATTCTATAAAAATAATCTCTTTGTCTGTAGAGGTTGTTTAGAATATTTTGTTGAAAAGCCTATTGAATATCTGTTTTGTCTTATTGGATTCATCCCTATTAAAATGTATAGGATTTCAATAATAATAATAATAATTAATAAATAAATACATTGTTAATAATAATAATAAACCCCAAGGCCTAGTCATACTGGTTCGGCACCCAGCTGGTATAGCCTGCCAAACCAACCCAATATGAAGAATACAGGCAAATCAATAATTTTTATGAACAGCATAAAGAGGGACATCATCAGAACTTAGCTGGACCACAGGCTTGTTGCCCAGCAGGGTGTGTTGTGTGGTGGTGGGTAACCCCAGGTCAATGTCCTACGATGGCCAAAACAACCTCCAAAAAAGGAGTTCATTGTCAACAAAAGTGAAATGGGCTAGTAGTGTAACACAAGAAGGAATCCAATGTCTCATAGATTTATAGATTCTTTAAGGCCAGAAGGGACAATTGTGATTCTCTACTTTGACCTCCCAGATAACGCAGGCCATAGAACATCGACAAAATTGTTCCTAGAGCAGATCTTTTAGAGATTTTTTTATTTTTTTTTTTTTTTTTACAAAAAACAGTGTGATGGATTTTGGAAAATCTGGAAGAGAGAAGCTGGAGGAAATGAATATTCCAACCTGGAAGGAGAGGAACGATAACAATACAGAAAAAGAAATGTCCAAACATAGATTCCGCAGGCGGCTGAAAGCTTTTTCCAAAGAGGAGAATCTACACAAATGGAGACTGAAAGCCTGAAAAAGGAGATTAGTGGTGTGTAACATTTGGTAGAAGCAACAATACAGGATAAATAGCAGCCACAAATGAAAGAAATATTGAAGACAAATATGAGTGTAACAGCACCTGAAGAAAGTACAATGAATGCTTTTTTGATTGAGATCATACAGAATGTAAGAGACACGGAGCACTGAGCAAGGCTACCAAGTATGAAATTTGTAGACCAGCAAAGACTGGATGATATAGTGCATGTATTGAATGAAGCGCTCAAGGAAGCAGTAAGACCAACAAGTACCAGCCAATTGAATTATTTAATTTATGCTACAGCTGCCAATAGCAGTTCTTCCTTTTAACCTCAAGCCATCTGAGGATGTGAACCACCAGAAAACTTCCTATATTCAAGAAGCTCCATGGAAACGAAGAATAAACCAGAAAATTAAGTGTTTATGTTGAGATACCAGCCTACTGGATGAATTTGACAAAAATCATTTGAAAGGAAAAGACAAGTGAATAGCCCTGGAGGTGAAATATCATCCGAATGAAAGGGATGTGAGAGTTGTGAAGGAACAATGTAAACAAAAGCTGATCACTCAGAATCATCGGCTTGAAAGATATTCAGAACAAAGTTGTCAGTAGCAAGAGAACGTACTCTTCATGAGAGACCCTAGGAGATTCTTTGATCTGATTAAAGTTAAAAGCAATACAGGAAAAAATAGGAAGTCAATGAATAATGTGAAAGAGTTTCAGAACTACTGGAATGATATCTGGTCTGAGGATGTACAACATAATCAGACAGCTGTCTGATTATGTTGTACATCCTCAGACCAGATATCATAAAAAATGAGAGAATTTTTTTAAAAGCACACTATAGAGGAATATACTGGTATATCAAAGAAAGAAATAGATGAGGTATGGAGAGGAATGAAAACTTGGAAAGCACCCAGACTAGAATGCATGGATTCTGGCTGAAAGGTCTAAGAACACTTGAACACCTTAGTAAAAGTTTGAAGAACTTATGTCCAAGATGCATTTTGACAGGGAGAACCATCCTCATACAACAAAACAAAGAAGTCCACAGTGATCCTATGAACGATAGTGGGAACTTCTAAGAACAATTCTGACAA
Organism: Trachemys scripta elegans; assembly: GCF_013100865.1. Taxonomy (NCBI): domain Eukaryota; kingdom Metazoa; phylum Chordata; order Testudines; family Emydidae; genus Trachemys; species Trachemys scripta. Next base: position 418,814 of record NC_048311.1, on the reverse strand, counting down.
AGAAGATCCAACTACTTCTAGCTCACACTGCCTCCGGACCAAAAAGGCAGCACAGTAAACACAAAAGAGACAAAAGATCACCTCGGGCTGACAAAAAAAAAAGAAAAAAATATAGAGTTGGTTTGGATAGACTACAAGATAACATACAACAACTTCCCATAATCATGGTTTATTAAGACACTGAAAATGGACAAGTTTCATCAAGAGAATATTTCCTTTTTACAGCAATATATGGTTAACTGGAACATTTGACTACCTGGAAGGGACCCTCACTGACGAGGGCCAAATTAAAGAGACCTCATTAAAGAAAATTCCTTATCACAGTGCTGTTTGTGTTAGCGATGCTGCTGCTCACATGGATGCTCCATAAGGTAAATTGTGGTTATCATATCAGCAAAGAGCAACAATCAGTTAACCATTGTTTGACATGGATGATCTGAAACTATATGGATGATCACAAAAGGAGCTACAGAGATTGATGACATGTGTAGAAAAGTTTGGTGAAAAGCTAAAATTATGGGGTTGACTTGGCTAGCTGTGCATCTACATCTGTAAAGATGTGCAGACTGGTACAATCTGATGGCATATAAATTAATGAAGGTACTAGTGACAGTGTTTAGGGGGAATCTGGACCAGTAAAGAGTTGTGTCACCACTTGCCCTGCAATCCTAGATGCTTTACAATGCTTTGCCTCTGTAGCTCTCCACCTGGGACACTCACAACCAACCTGCAAGCATGCAAGTCACTCATAGACTCATAGACTTTAAGGTCAGAAGGGACCATTATGATCATCTAGTCTGACCTCCTGCATGATGCAGGCCACAAAGCCGTCCCAACCCCTTTCCCTTGACTCTGCTGTTGAAGTCCCCAAATCCTGTGGTTTAGAGACTTCAAGTAACAGAGAATCCTCCAGCTAGCGACCCCCGCCCCATGCTGTGGAGGAAGGCGAAAAACCTCCAGGGCCTCTGCCAATCTACCCTGGAGGAAAATTCCTTCTCGACCCCAAATATGGCGATCAGTAGAACCCCGAGCATGTAGGCAAGATTCTCCAGCCAGACCCTCATTGGCCATTGATACTATTTACCAGCAATGGCACGCTGTTTATTTGACTAAAATCATGTTATCCAATTAAACTGTTCCCTCCATAAACTTATCTAGCTTAATCTTAAAGCCAGACAGGTCCTTCGCCCCCACTGTTTCCCTCGGAAGGCTGTTCCAATATTTCACCCCTCTGACGATTAGAAACCTTCGTCTAATTTCAAGCCTAAACTTCCCCACGACCAGGTTATATCCATTCGTTCTCGTGTCCACATTAGTACTGAGCTGAAATAATTCCTCTCCCTCCCTGGTATTTATTCCTCTGATATATTTAAAGAGAGCAATCATATCCCCCCTCAGCCTTCTTTTGGTTAGGCTAAACAAGCCGAGCTCCTCAAGTCTCCTTTCATACGACAGGTTTTCCATTCCTCTGATCATCCTAGTGGCCCTTCTCTGTACCCATTCCAGTTTGAGTTCATCTTTTTTAAACATGGGAGACCAGAACTGCACACAGTACTCCAAATGAGGTCTCACCAGTGCCTTGTACAACGGAAACAGCACCTCCTTATCCGTACTAGATATACCTCTCCTAATGCATCCCAAGACCGCATTGGCTTTTTTCACTGCCACGTCATATTGTCGACTCATAGTCATCCTGCGGTCTACCAGGACTCCGAGGTCTTTCTCCTCCTCCATTACTTCCAACCGATGCGTCCCCAGCTTGTAACTAAAATTCTTGTTAGTAATCCCTAAATGCATCACCTTGAAGTGTCTGTGTAGGACAGCCCTGGTTCAGCACCTCTGACCCCAGCAGCCTGTCTGCAGCCCCACTCTGGCTTCCACCAGCCGTGCTTACAACCAACAAGGTGGACCCAACTCCAGTCCTGAATTTCACCAAAACCATGTGTTCTGCAATGTCCAGCCCTCTCCTGAACAGTTCAGAGGAAGAATACAGTTTGTTTGTTCCTTTAAAGACACAAAAGCACATCACAGCTTATTAACTTAATTGGGGTAAATACACCCTTCCATTTAAACACAGAACTGAGTTGATTTATAGTAAAATTAAAACAAATGTATTTGCAATAGGACACAGGTTAAATGATGCCAAGTAAAAGGAATAAAGTTGGAAAGGTTTACATGCAAAGAAAAGTGAAAACACTCATTAAAAGTCTAAAGCTTAATCGAGCAAGGAACAGGCAAGGTTCAAGATGTCTCACCTATATTCAGTTTACAGAGCATTGAAAGACCCATCTTTCTAAGCTTGCAAAAGCTCTGTTCCCTTGTGTCTGTCTAGTGATAGATACCAATGATGGCTTCTCTCCTTGCTTATATCGTCCAAAGTGCAATGACCTTGCTTCAAGAGGCAGGATGACCTCAACATGTTCTTCCCTTCCTGTGGGCTTCCCAGCTCCTGTATACAAATGGAGCTTCCATTGTTTTGGTTCCACCATGCTTAATTTACATAGGAGACGCATAGACTGATGCCTTCTCTCCTTTCTGGGAAGCAACCAGTTTCTCCCTGGTTGGCCACAGACTTTAAAACAGAATATAATTAAGAATCCATATTTCCTCATATAGTGTTAATACATACATTTCACAATGATATTAATCACCAGTGGGTTATTAGCTTTCAGAAAAGACCTCACTCTGTAGACTTATAATACAGTAATATTGCTTATCACTTGAGGTTCAGACCCCCTGTCTTTATATGGACCAGTGGCTGGCTCACTACAGAAGCAGCTTTTCCTCTCCTGGAATTGACACCTCCTCATCTATTATTGGGAGTGGACTACATCCACCCTGATTGAATTGGCCTTGTCAACACTGATTCTCCACTTGTGAAGTAACTCCCTGCTCTCCATGTGTCAGTATATAATGCCTGCATCTGTAGCTTTCACTCTATGCATCCGAAGAAGTGAGATTTTTACTCACGAAAGCTTATGCCCAAATAAATCTGTTAGTCTTTAAGGTGCCACCAGACTCTTTGTTGTTTTTGTAGATACAGACTAACACGGCTACCCCCTGATATATGGACCAGAAAACTTGCCAAAGTGATCCAGTGGATCAAGTGGAGATGAAAGAAATTGATATCCATACACAAAAGCTCCTGGTGATGCACAGAGCATTGAATATCAATCAAGACTTGGGTAGGATTCACATCTGATGATGTGATGGAGGAAAAGGTCTGCTATCTGTGGAGGAAGCAATTGACAATCAAGACTATAACATCAATTATATGCGGAGTCAACCAGTTTAAAGATCATCTGGTTGCAATAACAAATAATGACCGAGCTGCATCACAACCCAAGAAAGCATGAAAGAAAGGAGAAAGCTAATTGCCAAAGAAAGGTTTGAAAGATTTACAAATAAATGAATGGACAGACAGTGGTGGAGAGGGATCAAACCCATTAGTGAGAGAAGATTAACAAACTTGTGGCTTGAAGAAAGGTACCTCAAAAGAGAGACAGAAAGCATGATTAGGAGAGCACACGAGTATGGCTTAATGACACACAAAGCAAAATTGAATGACAAAACTGAAGAATGAGTTCCGAAAATGAAGAGACGTAGGAGCCTGTGTTGAGCACCTGCAAGAGCCTGGCTGGGAGAGAAGATATGAATGGATAGAATGCGGTTGCCAAGTGTCTCCCTTGGAGCCTCTGTGGCATGTATGGATTTAAACAAATCATGCGCTATTACAACCACCAAATTGAAAGTGCCCTAGAGAATGAAGAGATCTGGCAATTGTCACAGATCAAACAGTGCAAGCAAAGAGGCTGGACATAGTTGTGGAAAAGAAAACAAACAAGCCAATGTTGACTCATATTGCTAGGCCAGCAGGCAGACACATAAAAAAGAAACAAGGAGAGAACATGTCAAAGTATGAAGAACTTTGCCATGAAGAGGAAAATTTTTGGAAAACTAGAACAAAGATATTCCCAGTGATTATTGGAGCACTTGAAGTGACCCCTCAGGGCTTGAATAAGCAGCACAAGAACATGTTAGGAGTGCGAGACATCATGGGCAGTGACCTCCAGCAGACAGCAATCATAGGCATTGTAAGGATTTTAAGGAAAGTCAAAGGAGAACAAATGCATTTGAACATCTAAAAAGCAGAAATTCTGCAGAGGGTTTAACCAAACTTCAGACTATCCAAACCTACGAAGTTGGTTCTTGGCCTCAGGATTTACTGATGACTCCTGGGGATACATTTTAGACAGTAGTTTTCCCTTTGTAAGCTTAAAGATCTTGTATGTTTCAAAATCCATTTTATTTAAAAATTCTCCATTATCTAATAGTGAAGGAGAATAATAAAAATCATAATAAATGAACGTGTCCAGCAAACATCCTGGGTACAGTGACATAAATTGGAAAGTGGAGTCTGTATGAAAATTAATGGGACTTTTGTACCTAAATCAGTTCAGCTCCTTTGAAAACCCCATCCAATGGGACTTTTGACTCAGTGCCCTGCACGTCTGAATATCAGGCTGTTCATACAGAAGAGAATCTATCCTGCCCCCATGGAAGTGAGTGGCTATTTTGACCTTGATTTTTAGTGAAAATGGCAATGAAGCCAATCAAACAAATGCCTAAGCAAAGAGATGGACCTTGTGCTAAAACCTGAATGTCAACAGAGGCAGATTCTGTGCAAAGTGAATTCTAAAGCTAAACCCCTGCTCCAGAGAATGTCCTGCCCCTAACCTTGCCCCCTCCTAACAGTGTTTCTCAATGACCAGTCTGTGGACTGGCGTTGGTCCCTGAGATCTTCCTGACATAATTTATGTAGGCAGCAAGCCGGTCGCTCGTATCAAAAAGGTTAAGAAACACTGCCTTCACACACACAAACACACACACACACACACACACACACATGCTCCAAAAATAGATACTACTGCTAACATCCACCAACTGATCTAAGTTGTCTCAGTGCTGCCTTGAGAAAGAGAGAGAGAGAGAGATAGGTGATTCAAGTCAATGTGTTGCCAACCAGGGCCCCTGTGCAGCAACTGACTCCCCATGAACAGACATCTGCATCTGGGCAGAAGTCTCATAGAGTCAATGGGACTCTGCAGCAAGACCCACCCCTGGATAAGGGGAGCAGAATCTTTTCCTTTCAAATGGAAAGTGTTAAAAAAAGATTAAGAAGGAATAAAATGTGAATCAACTCACCTATCTTTAAATGCGGATTATAAATCTGGTGAGATCATTCTGACCTGTGATCTCCTCTTTCTGTTTTCTTAGTCTGTTTATCTACATTCTTACTGATCTCTCTGTCTAATCTCGCTCTCTGTCTCTGGAATACAGCATCCAAGGAGATCCAATATTCTTGACCCGGAGCAGTGAAACCCCTCAGGGTATGTAGGATTATCAGTGGAAGCAGAGCAAAGAGCCTTTCTTTTGCTGACTCCAAGACAAAGAGCTGATTTCTTGAGAACTGTTTAAATGTTGTCCTGTTCCACCGGGACAAGATCCCTGAAGTTCACTCTCTGTAAAAAGCTCACAGTAACATTGTGCTTGGTCAGCCCTTAAGCAACACTATGTAACGCCTAAGAATGAGATCACTGAGGCTTGGAATCTCAAAAGAGACAAAGTGAATTGGGTATTCAAATCTCAGGGACAGTCAATAATAAGGCAGGTATTTAGGCTCAGATTTTCAAAGCAGCCTAAGGAGCTAGAAACCCAAATAGCAAATCACTTAATCTCCCTGGTTTCAGAGTAGCAGCCGTGTTAGTCTGGAGTACTTGTGGCACCTGACACCTTAAGTCTCATATCTCAGGTTATATTTGGGATTTAACTGGAGCTAGTGGTGGTGTCATCTGGTTTCCTCTCTCCATCTAGATCTGGTCAGGACATTGCTCAGAATTAGGACGATCCTCTCTTTTTTTTGTCCACCAGTTAGGCCTAGTTTGAGATACAACTATATTGGTTCACTGAATTATCAGAAGTACGCTGTCTTAATTACCAGGCATGATATTAACACAGTCCTGGAGTTATATCAAGATGCCTTTCTGTTTGGACTAATTCCGTTTTTCCGTCGTACCTTTTTCCATCAACATTTGTTACGATAAGTTATTGTCACATCTTCGGATCTTTCCAATACTTTTTACAGTGGAGCTCACAATAAGGGTAAATTTTGTGACGGACTCAGGCCAGAAGGACATAAGAGGGTAGTGGAAGGCATGTATGTCAGCCTCAGAATGAGCAGGTTCCCTGTTCCCTGGATAGCCAAACAGGGGCTACTCCAGGCCAATCAAGACACCTGATGGCAATTTAACCAGTTAAGGTCGTTAGGCTAATGCCCGAACCTGACCTCAATTAACTGACAGAGGGTCAGTTAAGGCTGTTAGGCTAATGGAGACAGCTGGAACCAATTAAGGTCCCACTTACACTGCTTTAAAAGCTCTCCTTTCCAGTTCTCTCAAGAGGAGCCCAGGTGAAAGGAACTGGAGGAGAGGAAGAATTACTGTACCCTGAGCTTAGGGTGAAGCTTGGAAAAGGGGAGCACGGGGAAATGGCCCAGGGAATCAAAGCAGCGTCAGTGGAGGAGGGAAGCCGCTAACAGCTGCTATCATTAGGGTCCCTAGGCTGGAATCCAGAGTAGAGGGCGGGCCCGGGTTCCCCCCTTCTTCCCCCCCAATGACCTACAGAGATCCGTTTGAAAGGGGAAACAGACTTTGATGCAGGCAGGAGACCAAACTGTGCCTACGGAGCTCTAAGGAGCAACAGACGCTGTGGGTATTCCACCTTCCCACCTCCCATACCGGCCTGTGATGAAAGTAGCTCAATAATCTGTAACCTTTGCCACCATACTGGAAAAGGGAAGTCATATTGAGGGCCTTAGTGAGCTTCTGAGGCCACTGTATCTGCCAGGAAGCACGGGACCCACCAATACAGGCTCGGAGCCTTGTCACAATTTGTAGGCCCAAATATGAAAATGTGTTAAACTCTTCAATCCACCTGTGAGGGTATTTCTCCCAAATTACAGAAGAATCTTACTATCAGTCATCTGCTAAGGACCAACAAAATGCCAGTCTCTGTGCTTAAGATGAAACCAAAGTGAGTCTATGGCCCCAAAAGCTTAAATATAACAGATAATGGCTGGAGAAGCACTTCTTTCTTTCTTTCTTTCTTTCTTTCTTTCTTTCAGACCTGAAGAAGAGCTCTGTGTGGCTCCAAAGCTTGTCTCTCTCACCAACAGAAGTTGGTCCAATAAAAGATATTACCTCGCCCACCTTGTCTCTCTAAATATCCTGGGTCCGACACAACTACACTTATGTATTTATGATTTTCTGCTTTGTCCTATAATCTTTTAAGTCAAAGATGTCACGTTTTCAAGGGGACCCACTGTACTTCATTTTAATCAGGGTTTGTGGCCAGTTTCTGATCTCAGTTATCCCAGTGTAAACACAATCACCCGAATGAAGACAATGGAGTTAAGTCTGGATTCTGATCTCAGTTACCGCAGTGTAAATCCAGAGTCATCCCTCTTAAATCAATGGATTTAGAGCCAGATTCTGAACTCTGCTCCAAGACTATTGGATTTCACTTGCTATAACTTGAGTAAACAGAGTGAAACTCCACTGTTTTTAACTGGATGTAGCTTACACAGAATAACTATTTAAGAACTGTGACCCAGATCCTCAAGGTATTTAGGCACTTAACTCCTATTGAAATCAGTGGGAATTAGGTACCTAAATACCTTTGAGGCGCTGGGCCTGCATTTCTGACACTTTTATGTTTTCGGTTTGTGTGACTCCAGGTAAATATCTTCCACCCCGACTCTCTCTCCCTCAGACTCATGCTGGCATTATTGGAGCCATTTTATAGTCTCCTTTCCCTGCTGTTATTTCAGTGGAAAATTCTCCCTATATATCAGTGGATCTAACACAAAACAGAGCATCTGAGCCTGATTGTACGGGGAGACTTTGACAAACCAGAAAAGTGCCTGAAACCACTATGGCATATTGTTAAAGGCAGCCTAGTCATCAAGCTGTAAATTGGCCATTAAGCAGTCTCAGCTTGACCAAGGCAGGAGGGGGGTGGGGTTTGGGTGCCACAGAAAGGGCAGCTTGTCCCTGCGTCCTTCCGGATAAGAATTGTGTTGAAGTTGCTGATACATGCATTTTAAAAGAGTGGGATATGCCCCAGGAATGTCTATTGGGGTCTCATGGTTACAAATTCTGGAGAAACCTACACCTGGTTAATCAAGGAAGGAACCTCTTGCTTAACCTTTGAAACTGCTTACTTAACAAGGTTTCTTTAAGGGATATGTCATTCTATTACTAATGTATAAATAAAGGGAAAAAGCTTGAGATTGTTGGACTTCTTTGGGGACTCTTTTGGACTCTTTTTGGACTCTCCCTCTGGATACATCTTGCGGTCCCCACCGGCAGACGGAAGATTTGGCCACCAGAAGCCTGCCACTGTGTCACTCGAGAGTCACACTCAGCTTTGGTAATTATCAAGGCTTGGGGGGGTGTTACTAACTTGTTGCGGACGTGTGTAAGTGCTTGAAACTAAGTAAAGTTCAGCTTTAAGTGGAAGCACTCTTGTGTTGCCCTGTTTATGCCAGCCATCTATCGGTCGGACGGCCGTGTCTCCCCTGATTTAGTTCCTGACACCGCCTCGCACAGAGTAAAAGTTACCAAGAGCTTTGGGTTGAAAGAACCCCGACTAACATGATCATCCACTCACTTGCACTGGTTTTATACAGGTATAACTCCACTGATCAGAATCTTGCCCCATGTGTACACAGTATGTGTTTGATTTTCAGAGGAGCTGTGAGAATCATAACCAGGGTCAAACCACATAGACCGGATCCTCACCTTGTGTAAATCAGCATATCTGTATCGATTTCAATTGAGCAATGCTAGTTTACACCTGCTAGGGATCTGGCCCAGTTTGACCTGGGAAATCAGGGACTATAGATGCCAATTTCTCATTTTCTTGCCCTGGGCTGCAATCTAGTAGACACTGCATTTCCTTCTTAAAGATGCTTTATATTTACTTTCTAAAAAAACCCTTTCCTTTTTCAGAAGATTTGTTTCCCTGAGTCAATCGAGTTTGAAAGTGTTTCGCTGTCTTGAAACACGGGAAAATAAAATAAAGCACAAAGTATCTGTCATTCCCACCTCATGCACCAGACCTTGAGGTGCTCCAGAGGTGTTCCTCTGCAGGAACAATAGCAGCCAGACCTCGAGGTGCTCACTCACACTTTGATCTTGCTAACACTTAGGCCAGATTTCCAAAGGCGTTTAGGCACATAAAGATGCAGACAGGTGCCTAGTGGGATTTTCCAAAGCACCTATATTGATGAGATTCCTAACTCCCATTGAATGGTAGGTGGCTAACTTGAATAGGCAATTTTGAAAATCTCATTAAGGCATCTATACACCTAATTCTCATTGATTGCAATGGGAGTTAGGCCTCTAAATGTCCATGGGCAACTTTAGGCACCTAAATGCCTTTGGAAACCTAGTCCTCCATCCATTGACCTCAGGAATGAATCTTCATTTATTCCTTCAATGGAGCAGGAGTAGCCCATTACATAGGGATTGTTTCCAGTGTACTCAATTTGTGGACTGAGGGTTGGATGTCAGGAGTCCCACCAATGGACACACCCATTTTTGGCCCAACGCCTGATACCTTGTGCCCTATTCGCACCTGTTCACCATTTTGGTGTGGGATGAGATTAGGGCAGGACACAATCTATTTTTGAACCTGCTCTGCCAGTAACCATTCACACCAGTGAAGGATCATCTTTCAGATGGGAAAAGGTTTTTTCAACTTCTCAAAAGGGATTTCCACAGGGGCTAACTAACTGGATGGTGATTTTCAATGGGAATTGGATGCCCCTTTGAAAATCCAAGCAACTATTTCCTAGTGACAAACCCAACTGTGCCGGGGAGCCCCAGTCATGCATTTGTGGACCAGGACCCCATTGTGCTAGGTGATTAACCAAACAATGGTCCCTACCCCAAACAGTTTACAATCTAATTAAGACAATATGAAATCATCAGTATAAAAACATTATAGGACAAAGCAGAAAATCTCTGGAGTTCACTAGGCCAGACTGTAATGATCTTACTCACATGAGTAGCACCATTGACTTAAATTTTACCCCATGTGGATAAAGTTATATACATTGGCTTGGCAGAATTCGATGGCTAATATCAATGTTTACTTTTAAGCATTCTTTATATTTTAGTCCATTTAAACTTTCACAGTTGTGGGAAATTATAGGGGGAGGGGGTGGGAGGAGGAGTGGCCAGGCAATTATTTAATGGCAATAGACATTCAGTTTCAAAAACTTAAGCTTTATAAGATGTTATAACACAAATTGTCAACATCACATGTCAAAATACCCACACCTAGACCCATGATTATATTTTATTGTTGTTTAATTTTTAAAGGTGCCTAAGAGAGTTAGGCCCACAAATCCCATCAAAATTGAATGAGGTTTTGGTGCCTAATTCCTTTAGACTCCCTGGAAAGGCCGAGCCTGATTTTAGCACCTAAATACCTTTGGCTTCTGGACCATAGACACTTCTCAAAATGTTGTAATAGAGCTAGAAAGATGTCAAATCATGTGAAAGATAGTAAGAAGCTGTCCAATTTGCATCATTGTGTTGACAGATGTGACAAAGTATTATCACAGCTTTCCAGTCATGTCCAAATCTTCTCCAAGTTTTCAGAGAGTCTTATCAACATTTTCTGGACTGTAAGCAAATTGATGTCAATGCTTGTGGAGCTACATCAAAAGTACTAGAGTGTTAAATGTCAGAAGCAAGTATCTGGGTAAAATGGAGAACTATATCATATCAGGCTAGTTTATATACACAAACAACGAGGGCCTGATCCTCACTGAAAATAAGACCCCTTTCCATCATTCCAGCAGTGTAAAAAGGTCTTTCAGACCTTGTAAATTACAGTCACACCCATTTTAAGGCCCGTTTATACTGCCAAAATAATTCAAAGTTGCCTTATTGTAAATGAGACTCAGTCACGGTAATATAGTTTCCAAATTCTGGCCAAATTCTGCATTATTATTATTATTTGTTTTATTTAGATACCAGAAAGGATTTATTTAATATTCGGATGTTTTGATGGTTCACTTGATTTCCCCTCGCTGCCTACCTAAATCAATGATATCCAGGCCATTGGACAATAACATCACGTCCTATGAAAAGCCTTTCTCAAGATTACCTTGACGTCTTTGTTCCTTAGAGTGTAAATGAAAGGGTTAAGCAATGGTGTCACAATAGTAATGAAGACAGAGACAATTTTGTTCATGTCCAGTGAGTTCTGTTTAGAAGGCTTGACGTACAGGAAGATGGAGCAGCCGTACAATATAACCACAACGGTGAGATGGGCAGAGCAAGTGGAAAAAGTCTTTTTCTGGCCTTGGGCAGATGGGATTCTCAGGATGGTGGAGATGATGTAAATATAGGAGACCAGGGTGACTGCACAGGAGCCCAGGATGACAATAAAGCACATAGAAATGTATACTATCTCAAAGAAGTGTGTGTCTGTGCAGGAGAGCTCTGTCCAAGAATCTATGTCACAGAAGAAATGGTTGATGACAGTAGGGCCACAGAAGGACAACCTGGTGATCAGAAACGCCGGCACAGAAATTGTCAGGAAGCCACCTACCCATGAGCCAATGGCCAACTGAGTGAACAAGGTGCTGTTCATGATGGAGCTATAGCGCAATGGGTGGCATATGGCCAAATAGCGATCATAGGCCATGACAGCCAGGAGTAGAAATTCAGTGCAGCCTAGGGAGAAGACAAAGTACATCTGCAGGAGGCAGCTGAGGAAGGAGATGGTTTTGCTTTGGGACACGAGATTGGTAAGAGTCTTGGGGATGGTAGCTGTGGTGTACCAGATCTCCAGGAAGGAGAGATTGCAGAGGAAGTAGTACATAGGGGTGCGGAGGCGACGGTGGGTCCCCACTAAAGATATGATGGTGATGTTTCCTGTGAGTGTCAGGAGGTACATGAACAAGAATAGTATGAAGAGTGAGATCTGAAAATAACGAGAGCCAGGGAACCCAAGCAGAATAAATTCCTTCACACTGGTTTGATTTCCCTTCACCATTGGGGCCAGGTGGTGTACCTGCCAAAACACATGAAACCATAAAGGGAAGACAAAAAAATACACAGGTGATTTTGTTAGATGCAGGTCATTGTTGACAGACAACAAACTGAGTAGTCACATATATATTAGGATTCTGAACACAATTTGTATGGTGTAGTGAACATTTAACTCTCAATGGGAGCTGGGAACCCTCAGCATGTTGTCAGCTCAGGGCATTAGACAGATATGGGCACCCATTCACCTACCAGAGCTGGAAACAGAACCTGGGCATCCAGATTCCCAGTTCCTTTTTCTGAGCTACTAGAACACACTCCTCACCCTGAGCCTGAAACAGCACCCAAGAGTCCTGGCCTATATTTTCAAAAGAGACTATTGATTTGGGGATGCCTCTGTTTTTAGATGTCTGCTTTGAGACATCTTAAAGGAATGGCCTGGCCTCTAGTGGGCAACTTGGGCCCCTGACTCTAACAACAAAAGGACAGTCCACTGTTGTCGCTGTTGATGATGATGGTGATACCCTCGTATTTGACTTATACCTCGTCTGAACCATTGGTAATCATGGTGGTACCACAGACTTCCAGACTCCATTCACCTCTCATTTTGGTCATACTTTATAATAAGGTTCAATTAATAAATAATTGATGCTTTAATAAATGTTTGAGCAATTTGTATTGTTTCCACCCATGAAAATATATTGCTTATAACCCTGACATAATCATTTGTAAAACTTTCTATTGATGCACATATAACCATCTGGAACATATATTGCTCATGTTTCTAACATACTTGTAATTTTTAATTGCTTATAAGAAGGCTTGGAAAAATTCATTTTTTTAAACAATTTCAACAGATAATATCAATGTTTATTTTTAAGCCTTGTTTTTATATTTTTGCACAGTTGTGCAGAAGTATGGGTTTTAAACATTTTTATTTTATTTTTATCAATTAAATTTCCACAGTGTGAGAAATTATGGCAGGGGCAGACAATGGGGGACTGTCAGGCAATAATTATTCAATGACCACACATCCTGAAATTCAAACATTTAAAGCTTTATAACTGTTAAAACACAAACTGTCAACATCATGTGTCAAAATACACAAAGTAAATAGCTTTTAATCAAACCCTCATAAGTTCTCAAGCAACATTAGCCTTACTTTGCCTACCTATCAATTTCAACTATTATCAATGAAAATATTTTTTCATCGGTTTGTGTGTGTATGGTGAAATAGGATTTATTGACATTTCCCGATAAAAATCTAAACCGTCCAACCCTATTTAGAAAGCATTTATAAATAGTGCCCAATACAAAGTGTGACCCCATTTTATTCAGTTTAATGAGCCCCTCTGCAAACTGCACTGTCTTTAGTATGTTTTCAAAAGTGTAACTGACGTGAACTCCATGTCCTTCTTTCTGAAAGGTGCTGACTACAGAGCATTTTCATTCTCTCTTTTCATTTCTTCTTGTCAAAAACTTATGTTTTCTCTCTAAAAACATCAGATCTGATTTGGACTAAATACAGGGGAAGATTGTTTTATTTTGGAAAGTGTAGAGTCTGCATTATTTGCAAAACTACAATTATTCTGCAAGAAAGCAAGAAGGTGAAACTGATCAGAAACTGACTATAAACACAAGAGAAATTGTCTAACCTGTTTTTATACTGTAGTGTGAGTACAATGCAGAAGCACAGGCTGGCATTCTCAAAGATGCTTGAGGGAATTAGGCATCCACATACATTGCATTCAGTGGGATTTGTTCATCTGACTCCTTTAGACTCGGATGAAAATCCTAGCTTAAAAAAACCTGGCACAAACAATGAAAAGAAAATCAGACTGTAAAATTTGTTCTGCTTAAGGAATCTAAACTAGTATTAATTTGAATGTTAGGAATCATAATAACAAGAAAACATTCTGATTTCAATTAAATTTGTGTAAATCCTACATATTCTGGGAAGATATTCAAATAATTTTCAAAACATACTCACTGTGTTGGATCTGTGGATGTATCCAGAATTGGGAAAAAAATATCACATTAGATGTAGAAGAAACTGATCTCTGAACATAGAGAGAAAACCAATACAGCTATGTTTTTTTTTTTTAAAAAAGCAGACAATAATGCTGTTCTCTAACACACACTCTTTGAAACTTGTCAAAAGGTTCTAGCTCTCAGCCTACCTTAATGGAGTCAACCATCAACTCTCCTTAAAAGATAGTTAGCATACCTCCTTATATACTTTTAATTGAAAATAAACTATCTATATCTGATATGCTACTGTCTTCTTAATTGCTCTGTTCAGGCAAAATAAAAGTGTTTGCCTCACGAAGGCTTTTTTCAACTGCTCAGAGACAGCCTTGGGACATGATCTTCAGAGAAATCCACAGACTTTCTCAGGAACTTTGAGTGCATTGCTTGTGCGGTCATTAAATAAATAGCTCAAGGGCCAGTCCCCAAATTCCTACATCCCTATGTGGGTTTTGTAAACTTATACACCTACCTTCATAGAGTTCCTCTGCCCTGAATTCTGAACAACTTTCACATGCTCGTGTCTTATGTCAAACCTCCATCCATTATTCTTGGATCTTGTCCCAAAAAGAGTTGGCTGAACAACAGAGCACAATGAGACATATTCTTCTGCCTGCCAAAGAATAACAATAGTACTTAGCTCTGATGCATAACATAAGAATGGCCATACTGGGTCAGACCAAAGGTCCATCCAGCCCAGTATCCTGTCTGCCAATGCCAGGTGCCCCAGAGGGAGTGGGCTAGGGTTAGGACCTAACAGGTAATGATCTCTCTCCTGCCATCCATCTCCACCCTCTGACAAACAGAGGCTAGGGACACCATTCCTTACCCATCCTGGCTAATAGCCATTAATGGACTTAACCTCCATGAATTTATCTAGTTCTCTTTTAAACCCTGTTATAGTCCTAGCCTTCACAACCTCCTCAGGCAAGGAGTTCCACAGGATGACTGTGCGCTTTAAATCAGTAGATCTCAAAGCACTTTACCCAGGAGGCCAGGATCATTATCCCCCTTTTACAGATGGGAAACTGAGGCAGAGAAAGGGGAAGATTTACAGCAGGTGTTTGAGAGGGGAATCAGCCCCACTGACTCTAGTGGAGTTACTCCTGGTTTACACTGGGATGAGTGAAGGGAGAATCAGGCTCACTGACATCAGCGATTCATAGATTTTAAAGCCAGAAGGCACCATTATGATCATCTCTTCTGACCTCCTGTATAACCCCAACCAGGGAATTTCACCCAATGATTCTCTCAACAAACCCGTAATTTGTGTCTGACCTACAGCGTATCTTTTGAAGGAAACATCCCATCTTTATTTAAAGATTTCAGGTGATGGAGAACTCACCACACCCTTGACAAGTGGTTCTAATGGTTAATTACCCCCATGGTGAAAAAATTGCTTCCTATTTCCAGGCTTAATTGGATCTTGTTCTGCTTTTGTCTGCTAGATTAAGGACACTTCGACTATCAGGAATCTTCTCCTTTTGCAGGTACTTAGGGCCAAATTGCTAAAGGTATTTAGGCATCTAAAAATGCAGATAGGCACCTAGTGAGATTCTCAAAAGTGCCTAGACAAGTTAGGTGCTTAACTCCCATTGAAGTCAATTGCAATGAGGTGATTTTAAAATCTACACTACATTTCTGTCTGCATCTTTAGACACCTAAATCCCTATAAAATTCTGACCTTTATAGACCATATTTAAGCTACCTCTTAACCTCTTCAGTAACTTAATAGATTGAACTTCAAGGAATAACTCTTGTTTTATGCTAAGACCGTAAGAACATAAGAATGGCAATATTGGGTCAGACCAATGGGCCATCTAGCCCAGTATTCTGTCTTCAGATAGTGGCCAGTGCAAGATACTTAAAGGGAATGAACAGAACAGGGCAATTATCAAATGATCCATTTGCTGTCATCCAGTCCCAGGATCTGTCAGACCAGCAATTTTAATACTATCACACTTACACTGATGGACATTCTTTACTGCCTTATGCTTAGGAGTTGGAAAGAGAAGTCATCTCTGGTGAATAAAGGATCCTACACCTTCAGATCTTGAATATTTAGGTAAACTAAATAGTTATTGTTATTTTATCAGATTCTACCATGATGGACTAGATCCTCAACTGGGGTAAATAGGTCTATCCATCATATTGTCCTTTTAACCTTTTCTTTAGGCTGGGTCTGCCTGTTCCTTGTTATCTCTGTGGGATGTGTTCGTACCCGGCTGTTCTGGTGCCATCCTCACATATGTTCTTTTAGCAGCCTTCCTCTTGCCAACTTCTGTGAGCAGGGCCTGCCTCTGGATCACAGCCTAACTTTGCTTTATGTTAGCAACATCTTGACCATTCCTTCAGTTCAGGCCTCAGGCCTCATACCCGGCCTCTGATACCAAAGGTTTATGTCTCCGGGCCTCATCTTACTACATCTATCATTGGTCTGTCTAACTGTCTGCCTATACATCTGTGAATCTGCCTTGCAAGCCATTCATCTGCCTAATCATCTCTCTGTTTACCTGGCTAAATGCGTTTACATTTCCCCCTATCTATCTATCTATCTATCTATCTATCTATCTATCTATCTATCTATCTATCTATCTATTATCACTAATGGTCCCTTCCCTGTGGAAAGTGGACTTCATTGGAAAGTGGCTATTGAGTGGGTACATGTTACAGTCATAGGCGCTAATTTTGCTTTAAAGCTATATCCTGATTTTTGGAAACTAAGGAATATTCCTTCTCATTCTGTGTGCTGCTAATTTCACAGGCAAAGCAGGTGGGAATTGGAGCTGACAAGAGGCTCACAGAGTGAATGTAACACTCTGCCAAGGACAGCATTGGCAAGGGGATACACTTTAACAAGAACTATCTCAGTCCTTGGTAGCTGATCAGAGAAGTGGCAATGAAAATTCTGCCCATAGGGTATAAGGTGCTTGACCTTAAGGATGCAGCGGTTTCTATATGTCTGATCACAAAACCGGATTGATGGTTCCTTAGCCTGAAGGAACGCTGATCAATTTCATTTGGAACATGTTAATTTCACCAATGCTTTGCTTAGGATAAAAATACTAATTCAAAAAACAAAACAAAACAAAACAACCCTGCTTCCTTATGTGCTCATTAAAAACATCCCCATTAGCAACACAGCTACTAAAACAATCTCTCCAATTAGCCATGCAGCACCTGTGACTCTGTAGAGATTTAGAGGAGGACACATGGGTCATTATAACTTCATGTGCCTTAATCAGGACTCTGAGAAATCCCATCTTAGAGCTGGACACTGCCTGGGGATCTGACAAATCTCTCAAGGAATCAAGGGCCAGCGGCAGAAGCAAAGTTACTCTCATTTTAATAGGTCCCACTGACTGAGGGCCATTAGAATGGAAATGTTGGGAAATGCAGGTCTCAGTGGCAGTCTCATCAGGGCTGATTAGAAAAGAAAGTCAGAGGCATTGATTGAAGTTAGACAAAGGAAGGGAAGGGTTTGTTCCTATGTCAAATAGCCCACTATGGGTAACGTGAATGGGGTCAAGCCATTCATTCCCAGCCCCTGTGAAAGGTGATCTCTTCCTTCATCAATTCCATCAGACTCCAAGGTAGTGTGGAAATGTAAGTGGAGGGGGGGGGGGGCGGGAATTTGCAGTGAAACTGATATGTAAACAAACCTCAGATTCCCACTAGGTTAGCAAAGGCAGCCCAGCCCAGAGGCAGTGAGCAAAAGGCAATTCTATGTTTCTAGGCCTCAGTGACAGAGATCAGCCAATGCACCTGGGTTGTGACAGGCATTACTGTGCTGTCTGCAGTCCCCAGTTCTGCCTATGCCCTCAGTTCTAACCCACACCTCCCCCTCTACTCCCCACCTCCAATATTCCATCTCTGGTTTCCCACACACACAAAGCTCTGACCCGCAGTCCCCCTTACTATCCAAGCCCTGGGCTCCCCGCAACACACAATTCTGTTCAAGTGTTCAACCCTGATCTGCAGCACCCTGGGTTCCCCCTGTGATGGAATGTTAAACTGCATTGTACTGCTCAGCCATGACATTGCCATGTGTGTGAAATAACTTGTTTAAGCTGACCTCAGCCATGCCTGGCAGAGCGTTGAAAGATCTTATAGTGAGCACACCTTGTGTGTGCCTTGCTCTGAAGGAAGCTCTGTAGCCAGCTCATATCTGATACCGGATCATGACCCATATTTGCCCTGCCAATTTTGTGGCATGTTGGCTTAGCCATCTAATGGCTATACCCATAGTTTGTAATATTCTACATTTCTTACTTTTCTTCTTCAGAGCTACAGCCTCTGCCCTAGTCTTACAGATTCCAGGCCACATTTCCCCACTTACCAAATGAGTGCTTGGGGTCATCAGTGTTATTACTGCTGCAAAGTGTTGTTAAGGCTGCTAAGTTATTAATGCTGCTAGTGTGGTGTTCTTGGTATTAGCTGCACAAGCAAAGAGAGCAGCATACTGATTCAGCAAACCTCAATGTCATTCATAAGAAAGACCACAGGCTCAATTCAGTGGTGAAGGTGCTCGGCCAGATGTATTGTCGGCAAAGCACGGTACTAGCACCCCATAGGTGCTACAGGTGCACTAATGCATGTATGCCTGTGACAATGGTACTAGTTCAAACACAAAACCAGGATCCTGTCCCCTAGACCTGGATGTCCCTCCTATGACATCTCCTTTTATACATTGATACACACAAGTTAGGTATTACGCTCCAGATGTTGTTAGTTGCCAGCCCTACACCTTGTATCTGCTAGTTCGAACACAACATACTTATCCATTATCCTGTCATCCCCTCCTTATATTTACGAGGCGTCAGTGTGCTCTTGTACCATCTCTTAGGAATGCATTTACATAGTTACTTGAGAGATGTGTCGTTTTGTACCATCCTCTCCAGTCAGGGGTGTGCTTACTTGGTTAGCTGATAATGGGTGAGTTACTATTCTGCCAAGCCCAGACCTACTCTGGTTCCTAGCCTTTCGTTCACACTGCTAGTTATGCCTCAGGCTCCAGCAAAGACTACAATCCCAAGCAGAATTTTTATCGCAAAGGAGAAGAAGAGGCAGAGACTCTATGAAGTCCACTCAGGATTTAAACTATGGCTATTGATTATGTGTAATATGCTCAGATAGCGTGCTGATATTGGCAGTATAAATCCCTAAGGTAGGCAAGTGAGTAGTGTTGGGGAACAACTGATCATCAAACCCCAAAACTGAAAGATCACCCATCAAGATGCAATGGGCAAAATTACAAAGAAGGCCTTTTAATAATTGACAAGCCTGATGCTAGAACTTTGAGCAAAAGTCCCCTGAAAACCCATTTTTGGAGAAGATAAGAAATGTTGACATTACAGATCATTGTATTCCCTATAATTCTCTTATGCAAATAAATGTAAAGGTTAATGAATAGTTTGGCTGGTATAAATGATACACAGATGCTGAATTATGATACCGAAATATACAGATGAAGAATTGCTGAATGATAAAAAAAGGATTTTGTTAATTAATTTAATAGTTTATAATTATGGATAGTAAATGAGTTTGGATGGGGTAATACATATGCCAAGATGTTGGCCTAGCTTTTTCCTGTCTTGAGTCTTGTTTTACCAGTCTCTTTCTCTTACATAGATTTGTTTTATTAATGCTTACAGCTGACAGGACATAGGTGATTGTCACATTTTGGGGTACAACTCAGACGAGTGGGAGGTTGTGCCACTGCTTGTCCTCTAGCTCTGAGTACCTTA
This sequence comes from Trachemys scripta elegans, assembly GCF_013100865.1. Classification (NCBI taxonomy): domain Eukaryota; kingdom Metazoa; phylum Chordata; order Testudines; family Emydidae; genus Trachemys; species Trachemys scripta. The sequence goes on along the minus strand of NC_048311.1, from coordinate 398,911 downwards.
AAATAATCTGCTGCTGTAACTCCTTGGATGCATGTTCCCAGTCAGCATACAACATGAACTAAGTGTCTCTGTGTTAAGCAGACTTGGTTCAGCAACTCTGACTCCAGCAGCCTGCTTGTAACATCACAGCCACACTGTGGTCTCTACCAGCCTTGGTTATTACTAGCCAAGTGGCCCCAACACACACCACAGTCCCAAATTTCCCCAAAACCATCTGCCCTGAAATGTCCAGCCTTCTCCTGAAATATTTAGAGAAGTAATAATAATGTCCATTGCTGCCTTACAGAGACTAAAGCACAACAAGTTGTGGCTTTAACTGTAGTTAACAATCACTTCAATTCAAACACAGCACTGGGTTGGTATAGATAAAAAATAAAATATGTGTATTAATGAAAAGAGAGAGGTTTTAGGTGAGTTCAAGCATAAGGGATAAAGTCAGAAATGGTTACAAGCAAGCAAATACAAATGAAAAATGCTTTCTAATGACTCAGACTTAACAAAACTGCAATCTTGGTTCAAAGTAAGATTCTCACCACATTTCCTTGCAGCAAGATAGCTGTCCAATCCCTTGGTCAGGGTCTCCCGCTAAGTCTGCCAAAAAAATTTGAATTTTTAATATCATGAGCCCCTCCCCATGCTTCTAATGGGAGCATAACTCATCATTTCCTTCTTTATAAACACTGGGAATAGTTCCACTGAACGAAGATGGATATTCTTGACTGAAATATCCAGAGATAGGCCCAACCTGAGCTATTTGGGCTTGTGTTGTGGGGTTCTGGCTCTGGTCCATCTCTAGAAATCCCGCCCCTGCCACGTTTGCCTCTGATTTCCCCCCATCTGCTGGTTGGTGCAATTTCCAAAAAGAGGCCAATGACTTAACAGGAGCTGGGAACTGAGTTCCCCTATTGTACTGTGAGACGGTCTTTCTGGGTCAGGGCTGGTCCTTGGTCTCCGCTGAGTCTCCCAAAGGAGTGGATTAGCTCAGATTCATTGGTTGGGTGCGTGTTCTCTGTTTTTTTGCACAGGACTTTGAGAAATGTCACCCACTCTTTTCACAGGGGTCAGAAAGTGGACAGCTTCTGAGCACTACTCTATTGGACCGATCTGAAGAAGGTACCTAGTGAGGAAGGGACCTACCTTGTTCCCTGTGCCCCGAGCCAGACACTCCCTGTTTACACTGAGCTCTCTGTGATAGTCACATGTGAATGTGGTGTGAAATGAGACCTCATTTGCTTCCCAATGGCCAGTGTGGGGTTAAAATCAAGAACTATCACACTTTCTCAGGACACCCTGAAGCACCAACCCTTCACAATCCTTGCCCCCATGTTCAGCTTCTGCACAGTGTACAAGGACCAACCCAAAAGCTCAGTACAATGCCGGTAGCAATAGCAACTAAAACTAACAGACTGTGCGGGTTCCCTGAGAGCCAACTATGGGGAGCAGACTGCTCTGGTTATCCCCAGTGGGGCACTGGAGTGGATTCAGGAGGAAATAACTCAACCAAATGGGCTGGACACATTCTTGCCGTGAGTTGGATTTCTTCTGTGGAGTTACACCAGGAATGCATTTGGCACCCATGAGTTTAGGGAAGACAATGTAATTGACTCTGCCATGCCATATGAAACCATAGCTGAAATAATGTGCCGAAGAATATAAAATGATAAAACTGATTTAGCATTGCTCCAAATCTTGACCTACATTTTGAGGGCTCTGGGATGCCTACCAGGCGCTCTGCATCTGCTTATCTTTCCCTCGCCCTGAATGTTTCCGCCATTCCAGAAAGTGAATGTTTATATATTTAAGTAACAAAAATGTAAAGCTCTGGCAGTGGCTTCACCCTACCTCATCCCACTCTGTGCAAAGAGCTTCAGCCATTCCCTAGCGGGCACCCTGGGAAATCCGTTCTCCATGTCAAATTCAATCCTCGATCTCTCTTAAGAGATTGACCAGCGTGGTGCAGATGACTGTGCACAGAGGGCCAGTTTGCATGATATGTCCTTCTGCCCACAAGAAAATGACTGAGATGTTCAGTTCATTACAGCAGCCCACCAAAAACTCAGTGAATAAGCCAGGGGATCTTATTAGCACATTGGTCTTAGTTTTCAAAAGCCACAGGAGTTTTTGGGTGTCCAGGGTGAGACACCTTTAACTACTCCTGACCCACAGAAAGTACCAAGGACCTGCCCTTTGCAAATCAGGCTCATTTTAAGGTGTTCCTTTTCTGAGGGGTGCCCGCTTGAGTCACCCAAGTCACTAATAACTTCTGAAAGTTTACGCTAGGCCCCCTTTTCCCTGTCTTCATATTATTAAGGACCCGACTCCTTCCCAGAGGTACATTTATTGGTCTCAGATGGTGGAGCCCCAAATGCCCTAGTGAAAGTCCCTGTGTACATTGCAATCACTTGGCATGGCTGATTTCTCTGGAGACATGCTGGCCAGACGGTGTGGGTCGTGAGGTCTAGTTTAATTCCTGAGTCTGCTGCAGACTCACTGGATGAGACTGGCCCAATTCACTTCTCCCTGAGTGCTTCACTCTGTGCATTATCCTGTTACAAGCAGTACTGAGGAGAGAAATCTGGGGCACCAAACCTTCTATCTCTTAAGCCCACATCATGATAAGGGCCTTTCCTTTCCAGACACTTCCTTGCTGAACAATGCCTAGAGCAATCGCTCAGTCCCCCAATCTCCTCCCTTTGAAGTCAAGGGGTATTAGACCATTTCTCATCTTTCATGATTTGAAATTGTTCCCCAGGATCCTTGTTTTTACCACCTGCAGAAGTTTCCTGATAGTGTCACTGTCATATGGCAGTGCCAAGGGTAGAGCTGGTTATGGGCTAGAATACCTCTCCCTACTCTCTGGTCTCTCTGAAAACACCCACCTCAGGTGTTGAGCCTCATGCCCTCATCTGACTCAGAGCGGAATTTCATGCTCCTTGCACTCTCAGACCAGGACCTAGGTACTCTATCCCACATACCAACTGCTTATCACCCTGCACGTCCAACTGGATTCCAGGCACCTGTGTTTCCTCACTCCAGGAACCTGTGACTGGTGAAATTGACCAACATCCACCTTAAAACACAGTATTTTATTTAGCAATTGGAACAAACCTTTAAAAAACAGGTTTCACAACAACAAACAGCCTATGCACATCTAATGAAAGTTCATGCTTCAGAGCTTCAGCTGTCTGTCTGAAGGGGGCAGGTAGGACTTTTTTCCCCAATACACAATTGGTCAGATGGATTTCCTTCCTCCTCCCCCTTCATCTGAAGCATCAAATATTGGCCTCAGTTGGAGCAGGGCACTGGACAGGGTGGACCAGTGCTCTTAGGTGACCCAGAGAATCCTTTTTTCTAGATGCCTGGTTAGTGGGTCTGGCTCACATGCTCCAAGCCCTATTGCTCACCTAAATCTCCCCAGTCTGGATTGTCAGGGACTTTGGGGATTTTTCACTTTCCTCAGCAGCATGGGGCCCGGGTCACCTGCTGGGATCATCTGGGCATGTCAGACCTAATCAGTTCCCTACCATTGCAGGGGCCTAAGGCATTGGTGGCACCTCAATCTCTCCTGTTCTCTGCTTGTGGCTCTGTCATGGATCCACAGGACTGGTGATACGTGCCCAGATTTGGAACAGTCTCTAGGAGGAACCTCCTCAATGTGCCAGACCCCCTAGGGGTCTTGCTCTTCCTGCATAGGCTAAGCCTCACTGCCTCTTTGAATGAACCTCTGGGGCTTCAGCCCTCCTGCTTCGCACCATGAGCACTGTTCAGCGAGTCCAGCTGAGACAGGCTCCTGGTAGAGACTTGTCCACTCTTCAGGGATTAATGCACCTCACCCAGCATTTGCAGTGTCACTCAAACAGCGTTGTTAATAAAGTAGGGTCTGGAATGCAGCATGGAAAGTCCTTAGATTAGCACAGAGAACTGAAGGTTAAAACATGGTCCAAGTCCCTTCTGGTTAGCTCAGAGCCCTGCCAAGCTACAGTGAACATTTTTGTTCAAGCTCTTTGTCTCTCTCCATCTCTTGTTGGTCAGGTCCCAGGTGAGAGCCCTGACTCCTTCCAGCATCCAGTTCTTATCCTCCCACTAGGTAACAATGCAGCATACAGGGGAAACTGAGGCACACACAGGATTTATAGAAAACATTGCAAAAATTCCTACATCGTCACAGTCTCACAACAGGTCCGTCTGCTGAGGACTGAAATACTTTAGCCTTACCCATGTTATCGGGCTGAATACAGGGATAGCCAAGTGAAATTGTATGTCCTGTTGTGTAGAAGAGGTGAGACCAGATGATCTAATGGTCCCTTCTGGCCTTAAACTCTATGGAAGTATGATAATATATTTAATCCCATCTAAATTGGGGGGAGGGGTAGCTCAGTGGTTTGAGCATTAGCCTGCTAAATCCAGGGTTGTGAGTTCAATCCTTAAGAATGCTATTTAGGGACCTAGGGCAAAAATCTGTCCGGCGATTAGCCCTGCTTTCAGCAGGGAGTTGGACTAGCTGACCTCCTGAGGTCTCTTCCAACCCTGATATTCTTTGTTTCTATGAAATGTACCCTTCTTTGCAAGCTGACTGTGATGGGTCCCTCCTGAATTACAGGAGAAGACATGAACCAACTCACATGCTCTTAGGAAGCCAAGAAACTTCTAAGACCCAGCCTGGGCTCATATTCTCACTGTGATTCTGTTTCCCTTTTCCAGAGAAAACTGGGGGAATTGATAGTCTCCACCCTCCCTGTGCATCTGGATCCACATATAATATTTCTCAGATGTGTGAAATCTTCCTTCTGCCTCAGATGGCTGGAGAATCTAGCCAGGCCATCTATGCCCCATCTTGCATGCTCCATTCTCTGAGTGGCTGGACCCATTGAGCTTTAATGACTTGCAGTAATTGGTTTTGTGACTGTATCTGGCTTGTGGGGGAGGTGTTGGAACTGTCTCATCCCTCCTCTTAGACCAACACACACAGCTCCTAAATCACATGTAGGGATACAGATTAACAAAGATGTCTTTCTAAATCTCTCTTTCTCTCTCTCTCTCTTTCTCTCTCTCAACCACAAAATATTGGCTAGATGCAGGAATCACTGGGGGAAATTCTCTGTCCTGTGTTACCCAATAGGTGAGAGTAGATGATCATAATAGTCCCTTACAGCCTTGTAATCTATGAGGGTCTGAATCGGTCAGTCAGTCATGGTGAAACATGGGAATGAATTTATTTCATTTATTCATTTATTTATTTCATCATGTGTGTTATCTGGACAATCTCTAAGAGACAGAGGAGAGGGATTAATTTTTCTTCATGACAAATGTCCTTTCTATTATTTTCCCCAAAGCATGTTTTATTTCCTTGTTTCTGAGGCTGTAAATCATGGATTCAATAGGGGCATTACAACATCCAGCAGGTCCTGATACAGTGGGGACATTGATTTTGGCCTCATGTAGGTGAACATGGTGGTGCTCATAAATAAAGAAAACACACTCTGGTGGAGCTGGCAGGTAGAGAGGGCTTTGTACCTGCCGTGTGTAGAAGGGATTCTCAGCATAGTGGAGAAAATATGAATGTAGGACACAAATATGGAAATAATGACCATGGAGCCAAACACTGAGCAACAGACAAGAAGCAAAAGTTCATGGTCATGTATATTAGTAAGGGAGACCTTTAGCAGATGTGGGATGTCACAGAAGAACTGATCGATCACACTGGACTCACAGAAGTGCAGCCTGAAGGTATCAACAGTAAGAAACAATGAAGAGGTTGTGCTGCTGACCCAGCAACCAGCTGCCATCTGGACACATGTACTTCTGTTCATGATTTTTCTGTCATGCAGACAAAGGCAGATGGCTACATAGTGGTCATATGCCATCACCATGAGGAAGGCCATCTCTGCAGCAGTGGTTGCCTCAATGATGGAGTCCCTGAACATGGTCCACTCGGACTCAATGTCCAAGACCTCACCCGGAATGCAGGATGAAGTTCTTCCAGAGGTAGGAATTGAATTCTTTCCTCACAGGGTTCTCCCCCAGATATTCCCAGGCGACCTGCACTGATCGCTTGGACCTCCCATGTCTATCTGGCCATGCATCGGGTCCAAGTCACCAGCAAGTGGTGATCAGTTGACAGGTCTTCCCCTCTCTTCACCCTGGTGTCCAGAACATACAGCCTTAGATCCGATAAGATGACTATGACATCGATCATTGATCTTCAGTCCAAGGTGCTGTTACTAAGTACATGTATGAGCAACCTTGTGTTTGAACATAGTGTTCATTATGGGCAGTTCATGACTAGCACAGATCCAATAACAACTCATCTTTCAGATCCAGATCAGGGAGGCTGTTCCACCCAATCACTCCCTTCCAGCTATCTCTATCATTCCCCATGTGGGCATTGAAGTCCCCCAGTAGATAGACAGAGTCGGTAGGTGGCAGTCTATTGAGCAACAATCCCACCATCTCCAAAAAAGCCATGTACTCTGGACTGCTGTTAGGCGCATAGGCATAAACAATAGTCAAGGTTTTCCTCTTTGAGATCCAAGTCTCAACAAGGCAACCCTCTCGTCAACCGGGACAAACTCCAACTGCACAGCACCAGCCGGAGAACTGTGAGTATCCTCACACCCGCCTGGGGCCTCTCACATGGGACCACTCCAGAGTAGGAAAGAGACCACCCTTGGTCGAGAAGTTTAATTCCAGAGCTAGTGCTATGTGTGGAGGTGAGGCCGACTCTATCTAGCCAGAACCTTTCCATCTCTTCGAACAGTTCAGGCTCTCTCTCAGCCAACAAAGTGACATTCCATGTCCCTAGAGCCAATCTCTATTGCAAAGGGCCAGTCTGTCATGGTCCATCCCTCCTGCTGCCATTCCGGCATTGCATCTGTCAAGGCTGAATCCCCACTCTGTCACTTTGAGTGCAGAAGGTGGGGATCCACACGGATTCTAAAATTAATACTTGTCACTCCAGGCTTGTATTAAACTCCCAAGGTTACAGCTTTTCTCTGACCTTGGTTTGGTAAACCCAAATGCAAAAAAACCCCTTGGACCCAGGAAGGAGCACTTGCGAATTCCCCCCTGTGGGGTACCCTCAAGCTGTTTCACCCAGTCCCCACCCTGCCTAGGGAAGAGCTGAGAAAGAAAACAAAGTAAATTAGCTATTGCCACCAGCTAATCAAACAGCATATTCATAAACCTCTTAGGACACCAAAAATCCAATCCTGTTCTTAAGAAAGTTAAATTTTATTAAAAACAAAAAGCCTGGAACTTAAGCTTTTGTTAGATTTTAAAAGAGCAATTCCAAAAATTAAGCACCCCAACTAGCTTTCTTTGGGGTTCAGCTTAAAGGTTACAAGCAAATAAAAGCATCTGGGGTTAGCACAGAGGAGATTCACAAGCCAAAATAAAGAAATAAACCTGATCTCATTTATCTAAAAATTCCCTATCCAAATGATTCCTTCTAGGTATGGAAGATAATTTTTTTCATACTTGGTTCAAACCTTACACAGCATTTCTGCTTATACCATTGCTGCTCCAAGTCTCTGCAGCCCAGAGAGAACAACAGAACAAAGGAAAAGTTTCTTTCCCAAATTTAAAAAGTTCTAGCCTTCCCATTGGCTTTTTTGGTCAGGTGCCCACTGTTTTTTTCTTTACCTGGGAGACTTTTTAACCCTTTCCAGGTAAAGCAAGTAGAGAACAGTGTCCATCAAAGGCAGCTACCCCCACCTTAATTTATTACAGTACCCGACCCTCATCCTTCGCCTTGCGGTTGGTGAATCCCTGGGCGGGAGTCACGTCACCTTTTTGGGCTGAGCCCGGCTGGATTACATGGGTGGCCCAGCCACCAGACACTTGCCTAACACCACCCCCAGGCCTGGCCCCTAAGTCTCCCCGAGTATTACTTGGTCTGCTCCCACCAAGTGTCCATACACCAACTGCCCCATTGGGCTGAGCGAGAAACCCAAAGCTCTCCTCTTCAAGTGCCCCTCTCGGGCTGAGCAAGAAACCCTAAGCTCTCCTCTTCTACTCAATCATACTACGACTGAGTGTGTATGCACTGAAGATTGTCCGCTTCTCCGAATCTCTAAGTCCTCCTCCTATTGCCCAGTACTGCTACGACTGGGGGTAGACCGACTTGCACCCTCTCCCTGCCAACCGTGGTGGAGAGAAGAACACTAAGCCTCCCTCCAATTATCAGTCATACTACGACTGAGGGTGGGGCTCACCTTTAATCATAAAATCCTCAACATGAAAGATCAGCAGTGCCAGACAGAGCAAACATGAAATACCAAGAGCAGAACAGTTGGTGAGCGCTGCAGGGCTCCCCCCATCCTCAATTCTCCACCAAAACTTTGACAGGTTTTTGTTACTAATCTGCCTGAGGCATCAGGTAATCAGGCTGAGGCCACAGGATCTTTAGGGAGGAGATGACGAAACAAACCAAGTGTCTAAGTTTTAAAGCTTTATTAATAAAATAATAAAATAGCAGTGGAGAGTGATGAGTACTCCCCACGTCATTCAAAGGAAGGCAGAAAGCATTAGTTCCCCAAGCCCTAACCCACTTTCATACTCACACAGTCTCTACCCGAGGCTGGTCAAGCCTGGGTGTAATGTAAGAAGAAGAGGGGGAAGGGTGGACAGGAGTTCTGTCCTGGGCTCAGGCCGTCTGAGGTCCGCTGTTGATCTCTGAATTGCTCCAGCTCTCAGGAGGGTTTTTAATCCAGGGTTTCTTTAGGGGGTGTTTTGCTCCACAACCTTTGTTTCTGGTGTTCTCTGTACCAGTCAGAACTGGCTCTCTGTGGTTTCCTCAACTTTCCCAAAACACACTGGCTAGACTTTGTTGTCCTCTTTGTTTTCCTCCGTGCTGGCCTTCACTTGTCTCGCTTGCTATGGGCTGCCTCTGCAGGTCTGTTCAGCTGAATGTTCCTTTCTCGTGATTGGTTGATGAATTCTGGGCCCCCCTCTTTCTTGGCAGGCAACCGAAAGTCAGATCTGTGTTGTGGCCTTCAGTGGGCTGGAGTCAGCGTCTTATCTTTGGGCCTAGGAGGAGCGTGGAGTTAACTCATTCTCTCCTCTCTTCCTTCTTCCCCTTTTGACCTTTCACGATCTGCAAAGAAATCTTCCATTCCACACTCACTCACATCTTTAACTCTTCCCCAAAATGCCCTGCGATGCTTGCAACAGGTTAGCAATATACAATGTGTATCTACCTTCCCCAGGGGACCCCTTGAGGGAGGGGGCCATTGGGGTGTGACAAAATGACCAGACTTGGCTGAAAATAAACACAAGCAGTAGGTCTGTTGAATAAGAAGATGCCAATAACTTGAGGCTCATGAACCTGTTTATGTAAACCTGGTAATTACATGGTGATGGAGAATAAAAGGAAGGATCTTGTTATTTTCCTGATCTGCAATATGTATCCTGCAGAGTAATGAATAAAAACAGTCTCTATCTATCTTCTGTTTCTCCTTCCATGACCATTGCACATTGGCCTTCCCTCTGCAGTGTATATCTACAGAAAAAAATGTCCAACTGAGCCACCGTGACTGAGTTCCTTCTCCCGGGATCCTCTGAGGTTCGGGAGCTGCAGATTTTACACTCCGTGGTGTTTCTAGGGATTTATCTTGCAGCCCTGGTGGGAAACCTTCTTGTTCTCATCCCTGTAGTGCTTGACCACCACCTTCACACCCCCATGTACTTCTTCCTGCTGAATTTGTCCATACTAGACGTCACATCCATCTTGGTCACTGTCCCCAAGTCCATGCTCAACTCCCTATTGAACACCAGGTCGATTTCTTATGCTGGATGCATTGCCCAAGTCTTTGGGTACATCTACACTACAGGGGGGAGTCGATTTAAGATACGCAAATTCAGCTACGTGAATAGCGTAGCTGAATTCGACGTATCGCAGCCGACTTACCCCGCTGTGAGGACGGTGGCAAAATCGACTTCTGCGGCTTTCTGTCGACGGTGCTTACTCCCACCTCCGCTGGTGGAGTAAGAGCGTCGATTTGGGGATCGATTGTCGCGTCCCAACGGGACGCGATTAATCGATCCCCGAGAGGTCGATTTCTACCCGCCGATTCAGGCGGGTAGTGTAGACCTAGCCTTTCTCTTCATTTTCTTCACTGCGGTTGACTTTGCTTTTCTCACTATCATGGCGTATGACCGATACGTCGCCATCTGCCAACCACTGCACTATGAGACTATAATGAACAGGGGAGCTTGTGTCCAAATGGCTGCCAGTGCCTGGATCGGTGGAATTCCCATTTCTATTAAGCAGACTGGGAAGATATTTGCATTACCTTTTTGTGGTGGCAACAAGGTGTATGAGTTCTTCTGTGAAATCCACCAGCTGCTCAAGATCACCTGCTCTGACTCGTATCTTGGTGAAGTTGTTATTATTTCTTTTCTCTTCTTTTTAGGTTTAAGTTGGTTTGCTTTTATAATTGTGTCATATGTTCAGATCTTCAAAACAGTGCTGAGAATCCCCTCTGAGTGGGGCTGGCATAAATCCTTCTCCACCTGTCTCCCTCACCTCACTGTGGTCTCCTTGTTCTTTTGCACTGGTAGCTTTGCCTACCTGAAACCCACCTCCAGCTCAACATCAGGTCTGGATGTCATGGTGGCTGTTCTCTATTCTGTAGTGCCTCCAGTGATGAATCCAGTCATCTACAGCATGAGGAACATGGAGGTAAAAGGTGCCCTGAGGAAACTGACTGAGGGGAAGTTATTCAAGAAGAATAAAATTTACTTTTCTCCCATGACCATGATTGCATACTGTGCTTCTTTACAGATATAATGAACTGATGACATTATTGTCTCCATGGGAATGTGATGTGCAGTCTTTTTATGCAAAAACTCTATGTTCACAGTAGTAATAATCCAGATTAACTTCACTGAAGTCAGTGGAGTTACTCTACTGTGAATTAGATAAGAATCTATCTATCTATCTATCTATCTATCTATCTATCTATCTATCTATCTATCTATCTATCTATCTATCTATCTATCTATCAAAATTATGAGGACATTTAATTCAATTCTGCATTTCCTTGCTAGAAGAATCAGTTTAGCTGAACTTGAACTTCTGGACCGGCATGAGCTGTCACTGAGAAACCTTAACTCTGTGTTAATGAAGTTTTTTCCCCTTTTATTTCCTAGTTTTTTAACAGAAAGAAAATTTGTTGGTCAGAATTAGTGGTCATTTTGGCAGCTGTATGTGGCCATGGACATGGATGATGAGTGAAGCAAAAGGCGCTTTTAACAACTATCACATTTTTTTGGAAAGGAGCTGTATTCTGTGCACTGCTTGGCCAGTCTGGTTCCCCTCACATCAACCCCTCACACCCAAATCTGTCTGTAAGCGCAGCACAAAGCTGGACACAGCCATCTGCAGCAATGCAGGCTCAGATAGGTATGAAGTGACCTGTTTATCTCAATGAGCTATTCTCAGAAGAGTGAGAAAAACCTGCAGAAGACAATACTGCCTGAAACAATCACTCGGAGAGGTGTGAACTGCTCCACTCATATCAGTCACCCAGGTGCCAGCAGGCTCTTGAGTGTTCTGTGGGTTCATGTCCTCCTTTGACTCTTCTCAGCTTCACACCCTGACGGTTGGCGCTTCCCCAGACCCTGGCACACATTGGGAGTGGTGATTAGGGAGACAGGCTCAGTCCCCATTCCTGCCAAAAGGCAACGGGAAAGTCCCCAAGATCACAAAGGGGGAGAGGGAGTGGTATCGGACACCCATAGATGCGTCGAGAGCCCTCTGATATTGTCACACACAAGGGAGGGGAATGTTGGATTGTCAGATGCCCTGCCCCTTGTTCTAGTTCTGTATCCAGCAGAGAAGGAGATAGACACACAGGCTCAGAGATTGCTAACAGAATTACTGCTGGGTGCTGTGCTCACTTTATTGTTCCCACTGCAAAACTGAACCTAACAGGAAAGTGAAGTTTTGTGCTGGGGAGGGGAGAGAATGTGAGAGGCAAGTGAGAAGCAGTCAGAGGCAAAAAGGCATCCTTTAAAAAGTGAAAGATAAATTCTAATGAGGAAAATAGAAAAGAGCATAAACTGGCAAATGAAGTGTAAAAATATAATTAGAAAGACCAAAAAAGAATTTGAAGAAAAGCTAACCAAAGACTCCAAAAGTAATAGCAAAAAAAAAAAAAAATGTAAATACATGAGAAGCAGAAAGCCTGCTAAACAACCAGTGGGTCCACTGGACGATCGAGATGCTAAAGGAGCACTCAAAGACGATAAGGCCATTGCGGAGAAACTAAATGAATTCTTTGCATCAGTCTTCACTCATTAGGATGTGAGGGAGATTCCCAAACCTGAGCCATTCTTTCTGGTGACAGATCTGAGGAACTGTCCCAAATTGAGATGTCATTAGAGGAGGTTATGGAACAAATTGATAAACTAAACAGTAATAAGCTAATGTGATACCTATTTTTAACTACAGGCCAGTAAGTCTCACTTCATTACCAGGCTAATTGGTTGAAACTATCGGAAAGAGCAAAATTGTCAGACACATAGATGAACATAATTTGTTTGGAAATAGTCAACATGGGTTTTGTAAAGGGAAATCATACCTCACCAATCTACTAGAATTCTTTGAGGGGGTCAACAAGCATGCGAACAAAGGAGATCCAGTGGATATAGTGTATTCAGATTTTCAGAAAGTCTTTGGCAAAGTCCCTCACCAAAGGTTCTTAAGCAAAATAAGCAGTCATGGGATAAGAGGGAAAGTTCTTTCATGGATTGGTAAAAGATAAGAAACAAAGGGTACAAAATAATGGTCAGTTTTCAGAATGGAGAGATAAATAGTGGTTCTCCCAAGGATCTGTACTGGGCCCAGTCCTATTTAACATATTCTTAAATGATCTGGAAAAAGGGGTAAACAGTGAGGTGGCAAAATTTGTGGATGATACAAAACTACTCAAGATAGTTAAGACCCAGGCAGACTGCAAAGAGCTACAAAAGGATTTCACAAAACTGGGTGACTGGGCAAAAAAATGGCAGATGAAATTTAATGTTGATAAATGCAAAGTAATGCACATTGGAAAACATAATCCTAACTATACACATACAATGATGGGGTCTTAATTAGCTGTTACCACTCAAGAAAGAAATTTTGGAGTCATTGTGGATAGTTCTCTGAAATCATCCACTCAATGTGCAGCGGCAGTCAAAAAAGTGAACAGAATGTTGGGAATCATCAAGAAAGAGAGAGAGAATAAGACAGAAAATATCGTATTGCCTCTATATAAATCCATGGTACGCCCACACCTTGAAAACTGCGTGCAGATGTGGTCACCCCATCTCAAAAAAGATATATTGAAATTGGAAAAGTTTCAGAAAAGGGCAACAAAAAATATTAGGGGTATAGAACGGCTTCTGTATGAGGAGAGATTAATAAGACTGGGATTTGTCAGCTTGGAAAAGAGGTGACTAATTGGGGATATGATAGAAGTCTGTAAAATCATGAGTGGTATAGAGAAAGTAAATAAGGAAGTGTTATTTACTCCTTCTCATAATACAAGAACAAGGGACCACCAAATGAAATTAATAGGTAGCAGGTTTAAAACAAACACAAAAAAGTATTTTTTCCACCTAGCATGCTGTCAATCTCTGGTACTCATTGCCAGAGGGTGTTGTGAAGGCCAAGACTATAACAGGGTTCAAAAGGGAGCTAGATAGATTCATGGAAGATAGGTCTATCAATGGCTATTAGCCAGGATGGGCAGGGATGGTGTCCCTAGCCTCTGTTTGACAGAATCTGGGATTGAGTGACAGGGCATAGATTTCTTGATGATAACCTGTCTGTTCATTCCCTTTGGGACACCTGCCATTGGCCACTGTCAGAGGACAGGATACTGCTCTTGATGGACCTTTGGTTTGACCCAGTATGACCGTTTTTATGTTTTTAGAGCATAGAGCCTCCTGAACATTGAAAGAGACAGGACATCACATCCCTCTGTTCTCCCAGTCTCCTTGTCACTCAACCTCATGTCCCCTCTTCCCAGTGTCCCACCCCTCCTCATCTCCTGACTCCCAACTCATCTCCTACCCACTCACCCTTTCCGTCCCCCACCCCATAATCACCCCTCTACTCCCTACCCCCAAAAGCCTTCTCCCAATTCCCATCCCCATCATCCTCCCCTCCCAGCAGATAGGTGCATTTCAAAAATTGTTTAATCACCTTCTAAATATCCTGCGGTGCCCAGGTGACATTTCCCCACAATTCGAAACCCTCAGACAGAGCCAGGTGCCTCCTTATTCTTAGGTTTAGATTTCGGCTCAGGGTCAGATCTGAACTGAAGTGCCTAGATGACATGCGGGTTTGTCAGCCACTACTGGACATTTCCCCTTCAAGGACAGCCTGTGAGCCAGAGGTAGCTTTCAACCAGCTCATCCTCTCTCCGTGCATGTGATCAGCGTAATCCATTCGGCGCGACTCCAAGCAGTTCGAAGGCTGACGGGCCTAACTGAGAGCTAGACCCTTTGGATAATAACGCTGTCACTTTATTTCCTCCAAGAGCTGATGAGTGGCCCTTGAGCACTGGAAACATTCCCTGCTGTGAGGATCTGAGCCCTGGTTTGATCTCTATCTGGGCACAATAAATCAGCATCAAAACACGCGAACATTAAGAAAAGTTAAAAGTAACTCCTTTGGCGTCGATGAGGCTGATTCCCTCTCATTCACCCTGATGTAATCAGGAGTAACTCCATTGCAGTCAATGAGCCTGATTCCCCCATCACTCTCCGCAGGATAAGTCCATGGTGTTACAATGGAGTATATCTGGTCTAAGGAAGAGGAGATTCAGGTCCTTTGACTCCAGGCCCTGGTGAGGTGTGGCCCTTCTCTGTGTGGTCCTGGGCCCTTCAATACCAAATCCCCTGGGGCACAGTCCTTCTCTATGAGGTATTGGGACCTTCAATCCCAAATCCCCTAGGGCACAGCCCTTCTCTATGAGGTGTTGGGACCCTCAATCCCAGAATCCCCTGGGGCGTAGCCCACTTTATGTGGTGCTCTGCCCCCCAGCGTTCCACTGACCACAGTGTCTCCTATCTCGTTTCACTGTCCCTCTGCCCCCCCTGCTGCAAACTCCCCACCTGGTGAATCTCAAGAACCACCCCCTGATATCAGAGTGCCTGCAGTACCACATCAAGGATGGCATGACTAGATATCAGAAATGGGGCATGCTGGGGTACGATGGGTGGGGGTGTCCAGTGCCCGGGGTCTGACTGGGGCCAGCAACAGATGCTGCATTACCCACAACCTGGAACAATAGGGGTGGGATGGGAACATCTGCCCCCAGTGCAGCAGCTGCACCATTGTCAGCCTGAGTCTGAAGAAAGCCTGAGACAATGGCTCTGGGAGAGGGGAACTGCTCCAGGCATCTCCATGGGGTTTGAACTCCCAGTACCACTGCTCAACAGGTGTGTTGTGAGCAAGACACGAGAAGTCATTCTTCTGCTCTACTCTGCTCTGGTTAGGCCTCAGCTGGAGTATTGTGTCCAGTTCTGGGCGCCTCATTTCAAGAAAGATGTGGAGAAATTGGAAAGGGTCCAAAGAAGAGCAACAAGAATGATTAAAGGTCTTGAGAACATGACCTATGAAGGAAGGCTGAAAGAACTGGGTTTGTTTAGTTTGGAAAAGAGAAGACTGAGAGGGGACATGATAGCAGTTTTCAGGTATCTAAAAGGGTGTCATAAGGAGGAGGGAGAGAACTTGTTCACCTTAGCCTCTAAGGATAGAACCAGAAACAATGGGTTTAAACTGCAGCAAGGGAGGTCTAGGTTGGACATTAGGAAAAAGTTCCTAACTGTCAGGGTGGTTAAACACTGGAACAAGTTGCCTAGGGAGGTTGTGGAATCTCCGTCTCTGGAGATATTTAAGAGTAGGTTAGATAAATGTCTATTAGGGATGGTCTAGGCAGTATTTGGTCCTGCCATGCGGGCAGGGGACTGGACTCGATGACCTCTCGAGGTCCCTTCCAGTCCTATAATCTATGAATCTATGAATCTATGAATCTATGCTCTGAGCAACCCATGAACCATGAACCATGAGCAACTCATGAACCAGCAGGGGGCTCTCTATGCAGGGGGAGGGGAAGAGCACATCAGTCCTGACTGCCTCACCCAAGCACACACCCTGGTCTGTGATGTAAGGACTGGGGGGACCATGACTGCCCCCTGCCTGTCTGTGGGCACCTTGCTGAGCCCAAGGGGTTGGGGGAGAGTCACCTGCTCCTTTTCTGGAAGAGCAGGGGGAGGGATAGCTCAGTGGTTTGAGTATTGGCCTGCTAAACCCAGCATTGTGAGTTCAATCCTTGAGGGGGCCACTTAGGGAGTTGGGCAGAAAATCAGTACTTGGTCCTGCTAGTGAAGATAGGAGGACTCAATGACCTTTCAAGGTCCCTTCCAGTTCTAGGAGATAAAATATCTCCATTAATTTATTTATATTGTCCCAGCCTCTCTTGAAAGTCCCCTACCCCCACCCCATGCATGGCCCTGGAGTGTGTGACTCCAGCCCTGAGAGTCAGCAGAGCTTTATGGGACTAAATGTGCCTCTTTCCACAGGCTCCTTGGAACAGCCCGGCTCAGAGCTGTGACTTCTGGAAGGACCAGTCCCAGCTGCTGAAGAGGGAGGGACAGGGACTCCCCCCAGTGGACAATTCTGCACTGACCTCTGTGTCAGAGAGGTTCCCTGTGAGTTAATGGCTGGCTGGAGACCTGCACCATAGTGGTTTATTTCATTCTCTGATCTAATGTAACCATGAAGGCTCTCGTGATGCATGCCAATGTCTCACCCTGCTGGTCATTTTGTCTCAGCAATACCTTGTGGTAGTGAGTTCCCCAGGTTAGCTGTGTGCTGGTTGGCAGTAGGCAGAGGCCACCCTGGAAATACTGTTCAAAAAAGGGGCTGGGCCAGGCAGAGGAAGGAGGAGAGTGGAGAAGGAAGGAAGTAGTGGCCAGGGATTGCCAATGAGAAGAAGGAGGATAAAATGGACAGGTATTTGCAGCCAGGGGTGAGTGGCTGTTCCCTGGGGGTTGGGCTATGTCAGGGTTCTGGGTCTGAGCAGAGGAGAGGACTGATGGGCAGAGAGGTTAAGTAGGGATCTCTGAGGAAGCTGAGTCAGGAACTCTGGGTGGGGAATTGGCTCTTGGCCATGGGAGGGGGGAATCTCAAGGAACAGGGGCTGAGAGGGTCTGTGGGGTGGGGGTTTTGAGAGGGGTGGGAGAAGATTAAGGGCTGTGGGTGTTTGCTTGGGGGTCTGGGCTGGGTAAGGGATAGGGAGGGAAACACTCAGGTTCTAGAGTAAAATGGATCCAGTGGGTGAATCATGGATCATCTCTAAATAAAAGTTTCTTTATGAATTTTTCATCCAGCCTCAATTATTATCCCCCAGATTTTGGTAAAGAGAGGCTCAGAGAGTTGAGGTAACATAGTTGCATAGCTGGGCTTAAATCACAGGAGTTCTTAGCATCTTGACCTCCTTTCTCTAGATGCCTGGCTGTCAGAGGTGAAAGTAAGCTGGTATGGTACGGTACGGTATACTGGCAAGATCCTGTACTCCATGCTGGACCAGCTTCCCTAGGCCAGCAATTTAAAGGGCCTGCGGCTCCTGGCAGCAGCCAGAGCTCCAGGCCCTTTAAATTGCCACCATAGCCCTGCTGCTGGAGACCCCGGGTAGCCGAGGTGGCTAGGTGCCCTGGAGCTCAGGTGGCGATTTAAAGGGCCCTGGGCTTCACTGTGGTAGTGGTGGCTGGAGCCCCGGGCCTTTTAAATCAGCACCAGAGCCCCCGGGTGTCGCTGCTACCACAGAGATTCTGGCAGCGGGACTCTAGCGGCGATTTAAAGGGCCTGGAGCTCCCCGCAGTGACCGGAGCCCCAGGCCCTTTAAATCGCCAACCGAGCCCCAGGGCTCCCAGCTGCCTCCGCAGCTGGTAGCTCCAGCAGTGATTTAAAGGACCCGGAGCACCCTGCCGCCGCTACCGCAGTTGTAGCCCCAGTCCCTTTAAATCTCAATGTAAGGGGCCCAGGGATTTAAAGGCTCCACCTCTTTCAGTTGAGGCCCCGCCCCCTGCTCAGGACTCCAGTGTACCCGTAAGTCCTTTAAGTTACTTTCACCCCTGCTGGCTGTACTAGTTACCATAACAGGCTGGCATTCTCAAGGGCATCTAAGGGAGTTAGGAGCCCAAGATGTACATGCCTTACTGCCCTAGGCTCCTTTGCGAATCCCAGGCACCATTTTCTGAAATTCAGGAGAAGCCCAGGCCTTGGAAGTTAACGAGAGACACAGGGCCAGGATTACAAAGAAGGAGATGGCTGCCTATTGGGATTTACAATAGCATCTAAGGAGGTTAAGCTCCTCACTCCCACTGAATGACCAGATGATTTAGCCATGTAACTCATTTAGGAGCATTCATAAATCCCCGTAGGTGCCTGTCTCCATCTTTGTGATCATGGCCCACAGATAACACAGAAGCTGGGCTGAAATCAGGGAACACTGGGGGAGATCGTGGGCCCCATGCTATGTGGGGTTCAGACTTGAGGGACAGAATGGCTCTTTTGACTTTCTCACCTAGGCATCTATGCACTTGCCTCTGGGCCTCTGCTGCTGAGCTGTTCAGGGCTCCAGGGAGTGAGCCCTGCAAGCCCTCAGGAAATAGAGATGAATAAATCACTTTTCTGCAGTATCAGTCCTTTAATGCCAGTGATGCTCAACGCCAGCTACACACAGCTCATCTGCAGAGAGCAACAGGTTTGACTCTAGTTCTAGCCGTGCGGTATCAAAATGAAGGGGGAAAGAATTCTCAGATTCATGTGCCTTTAGCTTCTAGATTCTGGTACATTGATAGATATTGACAAAAGAATCCTGGTGCTGGATGACTGAATGGATCATACGTTGAGAAAAAAAATCCACAAAGATCAGTACAGGAAGTTTTCTATTTCAATTAAACATGTTTGGGTATCAATGTACAGGGGAAAATTAAGATGATAAATATGAATTGTTAAGACTTTTACTCTCAATTTAATCGGATACCTACTGCTGATTGGAATTTTTCCATCCTTAAGGAAAACTTTGACTTTTCACTAAAAACCAAAAATCCATTTTTTATTCCAATTTTGGACAAATGAAAACTTTCTGCTGAAAAGTGGATTTTTTTCTCACAAAACCAAAAATGTTTGGGTTTTGAGTTTTCAGTTTCTTTAAAAAATAACCCAAAATGTTTGGAGAAAAGCAGACAGATTCTGAGCTTTATTGTTGTTTAGCTGAAAAACCAATCTCCGTTTAAAAGAACACAGCTGAAAATTTCCAACTAGCCTTAAACTTCAAATAAATTGGAGAACTTTAATATTGCCTGATAGGACCTTAATTTCAAACCATTTATTTTATTGCATTTGTGTGATTTCTCTTTCAAGGGGATAGTTGCAAGGAGGTAACAACTGAATAACCAGTAAAGTTGACAGTGCACAAACTATGTTTTATACAGACTAGTCCCTTTAAACCTTGGGTTAGAATTGAACAAAGCAACCAAACCCTGTCTATCCTGACATCATTCAAGGACATATGGGAGCTCACTGGGAGAAGAACTGAGAGCTCCTGTCCTAGCTCCACACTGCTGCCGGCTGAGTATACATGGGTGTGCAGAACGTACACATAACAAGACATGGGGCCATGTTTCCAAAGGTATTTCAGTGCCTAGTGGGATTTTCAGAAGCACCTAGGAGCTTACAACTTGTTGTTTTCAAGGGGTGTTGAGGGTCCTGATGCTTTTGAGAATCCCAATGGGTGCATCAATACCTTTACAAATCTGCCCCACAGCCCCTCTCCGAAAGCCCTTACAGTCCTAGTAGACATGTCAGAGAAAGGAAGGGGGGGAAACAGAGGCAGAAAGAGGGGAAATGATTGGCCTAAGATCACATAGAAGGTCACTGGCAGAGACAAGAGTATATCCCAAGTGTCCTGGCAACCCCTACTCCGAACAGCGCAGAGTAAACCGTACAACATAGTGGTGATGAAGGGATGCTGCTAGTCCATTGTTACATGCAGGCCAAAGTGCAGCTGGGACTTGTTTCCATAAATCAATTTGAAAGCAGGCAGCCGGCCATCTAGGCACAGAGCTTGGGGTAGAAAAATCACAGATGAGCTGCTACTTTCAATACTGGGTGAGTCTACGTGGGAATCAGGCTGTGCTGGCATTTTAGTCTATCCATTTCATGGGCAAGCTGTGAGTTTGCTGATGGTCGCAACAGAGGAACGTTCTTTGGAAGAATTTTTGGGTTTGGCTTGTACT
The DNA here is from genome assembly GCF_013100865.1 of Trachemys scripta elegans. Classification (NCBI taxonomy): domain Eukaryota; kingdom Metazoa; phylum Chordata; order Testudines; family Emydidae; genus Trachemys; species Trachemys scripta. The sequence goes on along the minus strand of NC_048311.1, from coordinate 378,610 downwards.
TTGTTCCATCCTTCACACTGCATTTTAACAAGCCACACCTTGGGCCAAATCCTCAGAAGGGGGTAAAGTAACAAAACTGTATTGACTTAAAAGGAGCTGACACAATTTATACTAGTGTGATAACCTGACTGAATGATTGTCAGAGGCGAGGAGCACTAACAACACCCAGTCATTGTAAGTGATAAGTTCTGCGCACCTTTGACATTCATATAATGAGATATTAGGGAAAGGGGAATCAGGGCCATTCCCTCTGTTGCTCTAATCCTGACCATTGTCCTTTTCATTCCCCCTACAGCCAGCACACAGTGTCCTGAGGAAGAAAATGTCCAACCAAACCAACATGATCAAATTCCTTCTCCTGGGATTCTCTGACATTAGGGAGCTGCAGATTTTACACTTTGTGGTGTTTCTAGTGCTTTACCTGATATCCCTGCTGGGGAACCTTCTCATCGTCACTGCCATAGCCCTCGACCACCACCTTCACACCCCCATGTACTTCTTCCTGATGAATCTATCCATCCTAGACCTCGGCGCCATCTCTGTGACCATCCCCAAATCCATGGCCAATTCCCTCATGAACACCAGATCAATTTCTTATTCTGGATGTGTTGCCCAAGTCTTTCTCCTCGTCTTCTTCGCTTCAGCAGATTTTGCCATATTGACCGTCATGGCGTATGATCGATATGTTGCCATCTGCCAACCACTGCACTATGAGAGAGTGATGAACAGAAGAGCTTGTGTCCAAATGGCAGCCAGTGCCTGGATCAGTGTTATTCTCTACTCTGCAGTACACACTGGAAACACATTTGCAATATCCTTCTGTGGAGGCAACGTGGTGGATCAGTTCTTCTGTGAAGTCCCTGAGCTACTCAAGCTCGCCTGCTCTGACTCAGACCTCAGTGAAGTCGGGTTTCTCATCTTTAGTGTGTGCTTAGTCTCAAGCTGCTTTATTTTCATAACTGTGTCATATGTTCAGATCTTCACCACAGTGCTGAGAATCCCCTCTGAGCAGGGACGCCATAAAGCCTTCTCCACCTGCCTCCCTCACCTCATTGTGGTCTCCTTGTTTATTTGCACTGGGATCTTTGCCTACTTGAAACCCACCTCCATCTCTCCATCAGTTCTGAATCTCCTGGTGACTGTTCTCTATTCTGTGTTGCCACCAATGATGAATCCGATCATCTACAGCATGAGAAACAAGGAGCTCAAAGATGCACTGAGTAAACTGATAGGTTGGAGGTTATTCTCTAAGAATAAAATGTCCATATTTCTCCTTCAGTAACAATTTCATTCTGTGTTTCTTTATGAATATAATCAGCTCATGACATTATTGCCTGCATGAGAAAATACTGTTCAATCTTTTTATGCAGAATTGGTTTTTTACACTAGGAAAACTCCAGACAAACATGACTCAAGAAAAAAGGAGTTACTTTAGGTTTACACCAATGTAAATAAGAATGTGTCTATCATATACTGCTACCCATCACCATACTATCTGAGCACCTTGCCCATAAATCAGTGGCCATAGCAAAGTCCGTAGTGAGATCTCTGGCTCTTCTTATTTTGGGGGATAAAATCTCTGATTGAGGTATCAATGCATTTGTTCTTTGTGCTTTTTGTTTGTTTGTTTGTCAGATTTTTACTTTTTTTTTTCTTAACTGGTTAGTCTGTTTCTTTGTTCCTGGAGATTGTAGAGGTGGGAAAGCCTTGGGAGATGGTGAGTGTTTGGTTAGACAGGATTTTGAATGTCTGTTCTCCCTTGGTAATGCCAATATGTCATCTCTTTGATGGGGGCGCTGAAGGTTTGCTTCCAACAATGATAAAAGGGTGCAAAGGAAGTTTCTGCATGGCTGAGTTCCTGCTGAAATGATTATGTGTATACTGTTGGGGTATTATTGTATTATTAATGATATGTTAGAGAAATAACAATCTCAGGTAGGCATCTTTTCTGTTATTTTTTACCTAAATGAATATGTAAAAACTGTGTCATTCTTGCTATGATAGAAAGAGTGTTTTGAAGAGAAACTTTTTCCAGAGTTTCCTAAAGAAAACCTCTCTCAGGATAATGAGGTCAAATTTGTATTCCATGGAAGCCATTAGGGTTTAGCCCATCACTTCAAGGAGATCAGGATTTGGCCAATAGTATATATACACAAGGATTCAGATTTGACTGACAGCACCCTGGAGAAAGTGAGTATGACAGAGAGGTACGGGTCAGATTTCCCAACTCAGCTAGACCAGCACCAATGCAGAGTAGACTCAATGACATCACAAGTTTACTACTGATGAGGTTCTGGCCCAAAGTCACTGGGCAGCACTCAGTAGTGATATGAACACTGGTGTAAGTTTCTTGTCTGGGGTCATTTTGTTCTACTCCTGGTGTAAGCAGAAAAATGCCATCACTTGCACTGATCTGGTGTTCCATACGCCATCCCGTGTAGATCTACTCACATCCAAAATGAGAAAGGATCTCAGAAGTCGGCCTGTTATTAGTATTAGAATATCATCTTTGTGCATGGTTGTGTATACTACATATATGACAGACAAAAGCTGAGTATGTGATTAGATAGAGAGACAGACAGACAGGACCATTCCTTGTCCTAACACACAACCTCATTTAGTCATAATGATAGATTTCTATTTGATTGTGAATTATGTTAGCTAGCTTGATGATGAATAATCTATGGAAATTATTGTGCAATTTATTGTGCTTCTTGTCCTGTTAATGATTGTCTATGTCCAGATCATGATTTTCTTATAAATACTCCTTATTAAACATTATTATATGGCTATATCTTACTCTATCTGTTATTTACAAACAGTTCATCCTAAAATACTGGTGTTTGAACTTTGAGCTGTTTTGACAGGATACATTTTTAAAATGCTCTCGTTTGCTTCTCTGAACAAATGGAAGTATCACACTCGGGATCCTTAAAAATCAAGGAGGCAATCCTCAGCTGGTTTAAATTGTCATAGCTCCATTGAGGTCAATAGATCTCTGAGAATTTTCACCAGCTGAGGATCTGCTCCAAACACTCATGATGATGAAATTAAAACTCACACCCTTGGAATGTTCTGTACAAAGGCCCTGATTCCACAGCCACTTCAGCACAGTCTTAACTTTTATCATATGAGTGGCCCCATTGAAGGTTTAAAGGTAAACTCATGCTTAAGTCCCTGTTCGATATGGGTTAGGGATATGTGTAAGGGGACTGTTGTCCCCTTACTAACATTCAGTGGGGGTGTTTTGGTTGGCTAGCTCCCAGCACTAAAAGAAAGGGGAAGGGTCAATGAGAAATCAGGACCCTGAGACCAGGTCAGCCTGATTGACAGGGCGGGCAGGCTAATCAAGGAGTCAGGAGACCAGTGTGGGTCCAATCCTCCGTGTGAGCTGGAATTGCCAGGGTCAGACAGAGTGGGGCCGAGCTAAGGAGAGAGCAGGGGCCCAAGCGGAGCTGGGGAGCAGAGCTGGGCCAGATCCAGAGGGGCCAGAAAAGCAGCCCAGAGAGAGCAGACCTGCCCTGGGAGGAGAGCTGCAGCAGCCAGAGCCAGAGGGGCCAGAGAAGCAGCCCAGGGGCTGGAGGCAGAGCAGCAGCAGTGCTGAGGCAGAGTGGAGCTGGAGCTGAGACAGAGTGGAGGTGGAGCTTGGGCTGGAGCAGTCCGGAGCCAGGTGTGGTGAGCACCTAGGGAAAGCGAGGGGGACCCTGGGCAGTGGGCCCAGCACAGGGAGGCGCCTCAGCCAAGAGCCTTTGCAAGCCAGACTTGGAGGGGGATCGTAATCCTGAAGAAGGGTCCTGCCATCTAGAGCCTGAGAGCGTGTGGCCACCGCCAGAGCAAGTGTCCAACCCGCAGCATCCCTGCAGCACAGCCAGGGCCTGAGAAGGAGCCTGGAACCTACAAGGAACAGACTGTGAACTGCCCTGACGTTCCAGAGACACTGTTTGTGATGTTCCCTGCCACAGAGCAGGGTGATGTGTTTTCCTTTAGCCTTTCTCATTTTTCCTTGTTCCTTTTTAAACTAATTGCTGATTAAATAAATTGTATTTGCTTTAAATGGTATGAAATAATCAGTGGGTCAGGGAAGTGTCCAGTGCAGAGAGAGTACCCCGGAGTGGGGATACCCTAGCCCCTGGCCTAGGTGACCATAGCAAGGTGACATCAGATATCAGGAATGGCAATATACAAAAACCTGTAGGAGAACACTTCAACCTCCCTGGACACACAATAGCAGATGTAAAGGTAGCCATCTTACAGCAAAAAAATTTCAGGACCAGACTCCAAAGAGAAACTGCTGAGCTCCAGTTCATTTGCAAATTTGACACCATCAGATCAGGATTAAACAAAGACTGTGAATGGCTATCCAACTACAGAAGCAGTTTCTCCTCCCTTGGTGTTCACACCTCAACTGCTAGCAGAGCACTTCACCTTCCCTGATTGAACTAACCTCGTTATCTCCACACTGATTTATACCTGCCTCTGGAGATTTCCATTACTTGCATCTGAAGAAGTGAGGTTCTTACCCACGAAAGCTTATGCTCCCAATACTTCTGTTAGTCTTAAAGGTGCCACAGGACCCTCTGTTGCTTTTTACAGATTCAGACTAACACGGCTACCCTCTGATACTTTACATTAAGGTTGTGCCCTCAGACACCAGGGCTAGATTTGGCTCATTGAGTGTTACAGCACTGGTAGTACCCCATTTCAATAGAGGGTGGGAGTTATTCTGCCACTCTTGTTGGATTCTTTCAATAATCAGGATTCTGGGACCTGGGCTGTCAGTGACTTTAGACACCACACTGATGAATGGAGGAGAGAGAGAGATCATCATTGACAAGGACTTGCATAGAGAAAGGATCCAGTGCCCCGGTCCATGCAGTGGCGTAGCCAGCTTTTAAGAGGACGGGGAGCAAAGATAAAAAAGGCGCCCCCCCTTGGCTCCTCCTGGCCACGCCCCCTTGGCTCCTCCTCCGGCCACACCGACCTTCCCTCTCCATGGCTCCTCCGGCCCTGCCATGCCACCCCCATGGTCCCCCCCTCGCTCCTCCGGCCCAGCCACGGCTGCCGGTCCACAAGCCTGGGCCCTGCCTTGCTCCTCTGGCCCGCCGCGGCTGCCAGGCCGCCAGCCTGTGTCCCCCCTCGCTCCTCTGGCCTGGCCACGGCTGCAGGGCTGCGCTGCAGGCCGTCAGCCTGAGGCCCCCCTCCCTCCTCTCCAGCCCGGCCGCAGCTGCTGGGCCACCAGCCTGCGCCCCCCCTCGCTCCTCTAGCTGCTTTTGGAAAGGCGGGGGAAGCGGCTGCTTCCCCTGCACCCCGCTAGCTATGTTAGTGGGTCCATGTTGTCAGTGTTAGGGGTATTCTGATGTGAGGCTCCCACAATCACTCCATTTGAAGCTTTTCCACTCTGGATAAATAATTGTTAGTTCTTCCCTATTTCTTTATGGTGGCCTGTACAAAATGCACTGGGGATCTTTGTCCAGTTCCCACAGGACATCTCCCTATCACACTAATATCAACATTACTGGCAATAATTTACACCCTTGTGGTCCATTTATATGGAAGCATGCAGGGATATGGAGAAGGGAATCTCCTTTCATGTACAGAAAGGGTCCTTCCAGGGCAGAGTAGAGGCATATTTCCAGAGACTGTTGAGTGGGGGAAGATTGCACAGCTGCCATTTGGGCTTCTGTGTGCTCTGTTTTGTTCTATAACTGGAGGAGTGCGAACGGAACACTTTGGCCTTGGCTACACTTGCGAGTTAGTGCGCAATAAAGGAGCCCCGTGCACACTAAATCACTACCCGTCCACATTGGCAAGGCACGTAGAGCGCTCTGACTCCGTGGCTGGAGCACTCCTGGTACTCCACCTCGGTGAGTGGAATAATGTTTGCTGTGCCCCCGCTGAAGCACTGCGGCACCAGTGTGGATGACCTGGCCTGTTAATGCGCTCTGATCGGCCTCCAGAAGTGACCCACAATACCTGATCTAGCCACTCTGGTCATCACTTTGAACTTTACTGCCCTGCTCTCAGGTGACCAACTGTCAGACCCGCCCTTTAAATTCTCTGGGAATTTTGAAAATCATCTTCCTGTTTGCTCAGCTGGGCATGGAGTGCTCTCAGCTAATCTTTCCAGGTGACCATGCCTCCACATGCCAGGCGATCCCCAGTATGGAGCAATGGCGAGGTACTGGACCTCATCAGTGTTTGCGGGGGAGGAAGCTGTCCAGTCCCAGCTGCGCTCCAACCATAGGAATTATGGTACCTTTTGGCAGATATCAAGGGACATGATGGAAAGGGGCCATGACCGGGATGCACTGCAGTGCAGGATTAAAGTGAAGGAACTGGAGAATGCCTACCGCAAAGCCTGTGAGGCAAACAACTGCCCCAGTGCTGCCCCCGCGACCTGCCCTTTCTACAAAGAGCTGGACACGATACTTGGGGGAGACCCCACCTTCACTCTGAGGACCAGCATGGACACTTCTGAGCCTAGTGCAACAAGGCAGGAGGAGGGGGGAGAAGCAAAGTGGGAGCGAGGTGCTGAGGCAGAGGAAGACACCCCAGAATCCCTAGATGCATGCAGCGAGGAGCTGTTCTCAAGCCAGGAGGAAGGTAGCCAGTCACAGCAGCCTGTGCTTGGGGAAGGACAAACATCAGAGGAGGTTCCCGGTAAGCGGGTTTTTTTTGGGAAGGAAGTTATTCGGTATGGGGTCTTGGGGCGAGGAGGGTTAGGGCTGCATGCATGCCTAGATGCAGAATAGGGCATTGATGTGCTCTCTCACATCACGGTAATCAGCCTCAGTGACCTCTTTAAAGGTCTCATCCAGAACTTGGGCAATGCGCTGGCACAGGTTTCTCGGGAGAGTCACTGTGGTCCTTGTCTCAGTAAGGATACACTGGGATAGCTCGGTTGTTTGAGCATTGGCCTGCTAAACCCAGGGTTGTGAGCTCAATCCTTGAGGGGGCCATTTGGGGATTTAGTTGGGGATTGGTCCTGCTTTGAGCAGGGGGTTGGACTAGATGATCTCCTGAGGTCCCTTCCAACCATAATAATCTATGGTTCTATTAAACTTGTCCGCCCACTGTGCCGTGTGGGGCGGGGGGACCATTGCTGCACACAGACAAGCTGCATATGGGCCAGGGCAGAAGCTGCATTGCAGTAGAAGACCCTCCCTTGCTTTCCAGGTCACCCTCAGCAGCGAGATATCTTCCAGGATGAACTCCCGTGGAAAATGTGGGCACAGTGATCAGTATAGGGGCCCTCTGCTGCTATTGGCTCTCCCCAAGGCATAGAAACCCAGAGGACAGTACAACCGTGAAACAATCAGTAGCACTTGACCCTGTGCTTACTCACCATTTTGGGGCTCCCGTGGGTTATGTGCACTCCCTTTAGGATGGGCAAATTATGCTATTGTGTAGACTGTGCTTGCCCTTAAGTATGGGGGAATCATTGCTCAGTCTGGTGTGAACAATGCTGTCTCTGTTAAGTTTTGCATTTTGCCTTTACAGATGCAAACTTGAGATCTCATCCGTTCCTGTTATCACCGGCCAAAAGACTCCAAAGAATCAGAAAGCAAGGAAAACATGATGCATGAAGTAATGCAGCATTCAAGTAATGAAAATCAAAAAGTGCAGGAGTGGCGGGAGAGTGAAAGGAAGATCTGCCAGCAGAACGAGAAGCGCCAGGACAAAACCATGGCGCTCCAGCAGCAAAGCACAGATCAGCTGATAAGCATAATGAAGCACCAAGCGGACTCTATCCAGACGTTCATAGCCATGAGGGAGGAGCACTACTGCGCCCCCCCCCCCACAGCCCTTGTCCCAAAACTCTTTCCCTTGTGCCCCCATGTCACCTCCACCAACCCACTTTCCCCAACATCCGGGTTCTTACTGCCACCCCAGCTGCCTCCAACACCAGTAGCTTCACCACCCAGCCCTGAAAACTACAATCCTTGCCCTCTGCACTCAACCCCCATCACCATGCAGTATAGCCATCCTGAAGTGCAGCACTCATTACACAGCACTCCAGACAGGGCATATGGAAATCTGTGAATGTACCGTTCCCCACCCCACCCCCTTGCCATTTCTGTTTCCCAAGCAGTTGTGTTTCTTTTCAATAAATGAATTTTCTTTTCAATACATGGATGTTTTGGCTTTGAAAACATTCTTTATTATTGCATAATGTAAAAGTTACCTTAGCCCAGGAAAGAAACAGGCAGTGCAAATCAGCATAGCAAACACAAATTTCTACTAACATTGGAACCACTGCACTTCACTCCCATGCAGGGCAGCAGACATTACCGGTGGGTTTCAGCCTCAAATTGCTCCCTCAAGGCATCCCTAATCCTTGCAGCCCCACTCTGGGCCCCTCTAATAGCCCTGCTCTCTGGCTGTTCAAATTCAGCCTCCAGGTGTTGAACCTCCGAGTTCCATGCCTGAATGAATCGTTCACCCTTCCCTTCACAAATGTTATGTAGGGTACAGCACGCGGATATAACTGCGGGGATGTTGTCATTGGCCAGGTCCAGCTTCCCATACAGAGAGCACCAGCAGTCTTTTAAACAGCCTAATGCACACTCCACAGTCATTCTGCACTGGCTCAGCTTGTTGTTGAACCACTCCTTGCTGCTGTCAAGGCTCCCTGTATAGGGTTTCATGAGCCATGGCATTAAAGGGTAAGCAGGGTCTCCAAGGATCACAATGGGCATTTCGACTTCCCCTATGGTGATCTTCTGGTATGGGAAAAAAGTCCCAGCTTGCAGCTTCCTGAACAGGCCAGTGTTCTGAAAGATGTGTGCGTCATGCACCTTTCCGGGCCAGCCTGCGTTAATATCTGTGAAATGCCCATGTTGATGCACAAGCACCTGAAGAACCAGAGAGATACCACTTCCGATTAACCTACTTGGAGGCTAGGTGGGCTGGTGCCAGAATTGGAATATGTGTGCCATCTATTGCCCCTCAGCAGTTAGGGAACCCCATTTGTGCAAAACCATCCACAATGTCCTGCACGTTACCCAGAGTCACATTTCTTCTGAGCAGCATGCAATTAATGGCCCTGTAAACTTGCATCAACAAAATTCCAAAGGTCGACTTTCCCACTCCAAACTGGTTAGCGACCAATCGGTAGCTCTCTGAAGTTGCCAGCTTCCAGATTGCAATAGCCACATGCTTCTCCACCATCAGGGCAGCTCTCAATCTCATGTCCTTGCGCCACAGGGTGGGGGCAAGGTCCTCACAAAGTCCCATGAAAGTAACTTTTCTCATCCAAAGTTCTGCAGCCACTGCTCGTCATCCCAGACTTGCAGGACGATGTGATCCCACTACTCAGTGCTTGTTTCCCAAGCCCAAAAGCGGCATTCCACAGTGGTGAGCATGTCCATGAATGCCACAAGCAAACTTGTGTCATATGCGTTACTCGAGTCGATATCATCGTAGGAGCCCTCACTATCACTTTGGATCCTAAGGAATAACTTGACCGCCAAACGTGATGTCCTGGCGAGGCGCGTCAGCATATTCCTCAGCAGTTCGGGTTCCATTCCCGCAGACCGAAAGGGAAGACAGAGTGTGCAGTACAAAAAATGTTGAAAGATGGCACCAAATGTCGACAGAAGCACAGGGAATGCTGGGATGCGAAATGATGCATCACGGGGCATTGGGACAGGACCCAGAATGCCCCGCACCCAGCACACCCTTCCCACAAGCCACAGCACTAGAATGGGAAGAGGTGCTCTGTGGGATAGCTGCCCATAATGCACCACTCCCAATGCCACTGCAAGTGCTACAAATGTGCCCATGCCAGTGCGCTTGCAACTGTCAGTGTGGACAGACTGCAGCGCTTTCCCTACTGCACTCTCCGAAGGCGGGTTTAACTCACAGCGCTCTACATCTGCTAGTGTAGCCATGCCCTTCATGTTGAATGGTCCCTTGGAATATGTGCTAACTAGTTATGGTAAAAAGTATCAGGGGGTAGTCGTGTTAGTCTACAAAAACCACAAGGAGTCTGGTGGCACCTTAAAGACTAACAGATTTATTTGGGCATAAGCTTTCGTGAGTAAAAACCTCACTTCTTCGGATGCATAGAGTGAAAGTTACAGATGTAGGCATTATATACTGACACATGGAGAGAAGGGAGTTACTTGACAAGTGGAGAACCAGTGCTGACAGGGTCAATTCAATCAGGGTGGATGTAGTCCACTCCCAATAATAGATGAGGAGGTGTCAATTCCAGGAGAGGAAAAGCTGCTTCTGTAATGAGCCAGCCACTCCCAGTCCCTATTCAAGCCCAGATTAATGGTGTTGAATTTGCAAATGAATTTTAGTTCTGCTGTTTCTCTTTGAAGTCTGTTTCTGAAGTTCTTTTGTTCAATGATAGTGACTTTTAAATCTGTAATAGAATGACCAGGGAGATTGAAGTGTTCACTTACTGGCTTATGTATGTTACCATTCCTGATGTCCGATTTGTGTCCATTTATTCTTTTGCGGAGGGACTGTCCGGTTTGGCCAATGTACATGGCAGAGGGGCATTGCTGGCACATGAAGGCATATATGACATTAGTGGATGTGCAGGTGAATGAGCCCTTGATGGTGTGGCTGATGTGGTTGGGTCCTCTGATGCTGTTGCCAGAGTAGATATGGGGACAGAGTAGGCAACGAGGTTTGCTACAGGGATAGGTTCCTGGGTTGGTGTTTCTGTGGTGTGGTGTGTAGTTGCTGGTGAGTATTTGCTTCAGGTTGGGGGGTTGTCTGTAAGCGAGGACTAGCCTGCCTCCCAAGGTCTGTGAGAGTGAAGGATCATTTTCCAGGATAGGTTGTAGATCGAGGATAATGCGCTGGAGAGGTTTTAGCTGGGGGCTGTATGTGATGGCCAGTGGTGTTCTGTTATTGTCCTTGTTGGGCCTGTCCTGTAGTAGGTGATTTCTGGGTACCCATCTTGCTCTGTCAATCTGTTTCCTCACTTCCCCAGGTGGGTATTGTAGTTTTTTGAATGCTTTATAAAGATCTTGTAGGTGTTTGTCTCTGTCTGAGGGGTTGGAGCAAATTTGGTTGTATCTTAGGGCTTGGCTGTAGACAATGGATCGTGTGATGTGTCTTGGATGGAAGCTGGAGGCATGTAGGTACGTATAGTGGTCAGTAGGTTTCCGATATAGGGTGGTGTTTATGTGACCATCACTGATTTGTACTGTAGTGTCCAGGAAGTGGATCTCTTGTGTGGACTGGTCCAGGCTGAGGTTGATGGTGGGGTGGAAATTGTTGAAGTCCAGGTGGAATTCTTCAAGGGCCTCCTTTCCGTGCATCCATATGATGAAGATGTCATCAATGTAGCGCAAGTAGAGGAGGGGCACTAGAGGATGAGAGCCGAGGAAGTGTTGTTCTAAGTCAGCCATAAAAATGTTGGCATACTGTGGGGCCATGCGGGTACCCATAGCAGTGCCACTGACTTGAAGGTATAAGTTGTCCCCAAATCTGAAGTGGTTGTGGGTGAGGACAAAGTCACAAAGCTCAGCCACCAGGCTTGCTGTGGCCTCATCAGGGATACTGTTCCTGACAGCTTGTAGTCCATCCTCATGTGGAATATTGGTATAAAGTGCTTCTACATCCATGGTGGCCAGGATGGTGTTTTCAGGAAGAACATCAATGTATTGTGGTTTCCTCAGGAAGTCGGTGGTGTCTCGAAGATAGCTGGGAGTGCTGGTAGCGTAGGGTCTGAGGAGAGAGTCCAAATAGCCAGATAATCCTGCTGTCAGAGTGCCAATGCCTGAGATGATGGGGCGTCCAGGGTTTCCGGGTTTATGGATCTTGGGTAGCAGATAGAATACCCCTGGTCGCTGTTCTGGGGCTGTGTCCATGTAGATTTGTTCCCGTACTGTAGCTGGGAATTTCTTGAGCAGATGGTGTAGTTTCTTTTGGTATTCCTCAATGGGATCAGAGGATAGTGGCCTCTGTGGTGTTGGAGAGTTGCCTGGCAGCCTCCTGTTCATAATCTGACCTATTCATTATGACTACAGCACCTCCTTTGTCAGCCCCTTTGATGATAATGTCAGAGTTGTTTCTGAGGCTGTGGATGGCATTGCGTTTTGTACGGCTGAGGTTATGGGACAAGTGATGTTGTTTGTCCACTATTTCAGGCTGTGCACGTCTGCGGAAACACTCTATGTAGAGGTCCAGTCTATCATTGTATTGTATGAGGGTCTCCAGTTCTGAGAGCTCATTCTTGATCTTCTCCTGTCTGCTGTACAGGATGTACAGGATGCTGATCAGTTTCTTTGAGAGTGTGTGGCACAGTCTCTCACCATAGTCAGTGTAGTATGTCGATTGCAATGGATTTTTTACCTTCAGTCCTTTTGGTATGATGTCCATCTGTTTGCATTTGGAGAGGAAGATGATGTCTGTCTGTATCTGTGCAAGTTTGTTATGTTATGGTAAACTATCTGATCTACCTCATATCTAGCTGTGACACTCTGGCCTTGTCTACACTACATAGTTTTGTCAACAAAAGGAGGATTGGGCCAAAAGAAATCTGATGAGGTTCAACAAGGACAAGTACAGAGTTCTGCACTTAGGAAGGAAGAATCCCATGTACTGCTACAGGCTGGGGATCAACTAGCTAAGCAGCAGTTCTGCAGGAAAGGACCTGGGGATTACAGTGGACAAGGAGCTGGATATGAGTCAGTAGTGTGCCCTTGTTGCCAAGAAGGCCAAAGGCATATTGCACAGTATTAGTAGGAGCATTGCCAGCAGATCAAGGGAAGTGATTATTCCCCTCCATTCGGCACTGTTGAGGCCACATCTGGATTATTTCATCCAGTTTTGGTCCCCCCATTACAGAAGGGATGTGAACAAATTGGAGAGAGTCCAGCGGAGGGCAACAAAAATGATTAGGGGGTTGGGGCCCATGACTTATGAGGAGAGGCTGAGGGAACTGAGGTTATTTAGTCTGCAGAAGAGAAGAGTGAGAGGGGATTTGATAGCAGACTTCAACTACCTGAAGGAGGATCCCAAAGAGAGTGGAGCATGGCTGTTCTCAGTGGTGGCAGATGACAGAACAAGAAGCAATGGTCTCAAGTTGCAGTGAGGGAGATCTAGGTTAGGATATTAGGAAACACTATTTCACTAGGAGGGTGGTGAAGCACTGGAACGGGTTCCCTAGGGATTTGGTGGGATCTCCATCCTTAGAGGTTTTTAAGGCCTGGCTTGACAAAGCCCTGGCTGGGATGATTTAGTTGGTGTTGGTCTTGCTTTGAGCAGGAGGATGGACTAGATGTCCTCCTGCGGTCTCTTCCAACCCTAATATTCTATGATTCTAACCTGAACTATAACCGTAACAGTGCGGCTGCACCACTATAATAACAGAGACAGTCCCTGCCCCAGGGATCTCACAGTCAAAGGACAGGTCTACACTTAAAATGCTGCATCGGCACAGCTGCGATGCTGTAGCACTTAAGTGAAGATGCTCCTATGTGAGAGGCAGTAGCTTTGAAGACAAGAGAAGCTCTCCCGCCAACCTAGTGCTGTCTACACGGGGGGTTAGGTCGGTATAACTACATCGCTCAGGAGTGTGGATTTTTCACACTCCTGAGTGATGTACTTATACCAATATAGGTCTGTAGTGTAGACCTGGCTTAAGAGAACTGGTGGATGTGTGCAAGGGTTGTGCATAGGTTGGGGTGCATTCTCAGAGCTGGTAGCATAGGAAGGGGATGGGGTGCACTGACAATGCTGGGGTGTAGCAGGGTTGGGTGGCACTGGCAGATCTGGGGGGTGCAAGGGACTGGGGTACATTGGTAGAGCTGCAGGGTGCAGGGAGTTGGCAGTGTATTGGCAGAGCTGGGGTGCAGGGGTTGGGTACACTGACTGAGTTGGAGGTGCAGGGGTTGGGGTGCACTGCCAGAGCAAAGGGGTGCTGTGCCTCCCTCATTTGAGCCCCCATCTTCCCCCAGCTACCAACCTTTCCCATTTATCCCCCTACCAATAACACCCTCCCCTTGCTGCAGTCCCAAACCCCTCTTCCCCTGTTCCCCCAGCTCCTCTGCCCCCGAACTACCCCTCCCCTCTCAGGAAGCATTCACATGTCTAATTTGTCACCCAAAAGCTTTGATTATATTCTCCCCCGCAAACAAAAAATGCCACCCAGGACTCAAACTATAAAACTTCCTGCCATTCAGCCCAAAACTTCTATTGTCTTAGGTGAGGGCTTTTCGTTAACTCATTGTTAGTTATGCTAATTGAAGGGTGAGTTTACAGCCATCAATCACAATGAGGTCTGTGATTGATCCAGTCATTAGTACCTCATAGTTTAACAGTCCAAGGCAGCAGAAGGAAAATGGGAGTTATGGAGGTGCTTATAACTCTGGAAATCCTTAGTCAAATGACAACAAATTTGGAACTCTAATGACGCCTCATGTGGGCATGGGGTACACGAAAATTCAAAGCAATCCGAGTAACCATTCAGCTTTTAGTGCACTTACAAAAATGAGCTTTAATGAGCTACAAAATGGCAGGAAAGGAAACCCTCTAGCCCCTTCTTCTGTATTGGCACAAGCACACAGTAAAATGTACACATTTTCTTCAATTTCATTGTCAATTTGAGTCCCCCAAAGATTTATTGGGGCCGTGCACTACACTGGGTAAAACTCTACAGCTTGAGACCATTTTGACCAGCATCACATCAATAGTTTGATCTCTAGCTCTGAGCAAAATAAACAAACCTAAAAACTTTTAATTGGGCTTATATCTACACACCCCTTAGCTCAAATAACCCCAAATTTAGGTCACGAACTCTACTCTGCACCCTCCTAAGGCCCATTAAATGTCAAAGAAATTTGACTAAGCATGTCATTTTTTTAAAGAAGGTGGAAATTTAAACAGAAGTCATGGCGCAAACTTCACTATCAGGGTGTTCCTGTGTAGTTATAATATTCATCAGTTCATTTACTGGTAGGGTACCCATCTTGCAGATTTCTATTAACCATGTTATTGGAATATTCAATGAGAATTGAGATGGGATTGTGATGTCCAGCAATGAGAATCTCAGATACAGGAATAAACAAAAAGCTAGACATCACGGCACAGATATTCAGCTCATGTCACCTGGCCTAGTTCCATAGCACTATGCCAATTTCCATCCACTGAGGAACTGGTCTAATTGACTTCAGTGGGGCTGTGGCTGATTTACACAACAGCTGTTTGGGGATCTGGACCCTTTGACTCCAAGGCAGCTAGAGGTGATTTACAAAAACTGGGGCTCTGACCCATTCACTTCAGTGGCACTACCCTGATTTGAACTTGCTGAGGATCTGAACCATTGATTCCAGTAGATCTAGGGCTGATTTATACCTGCTGGGGTTCTGGCCCTTCATCTTTCATTCTCTGACATGAATGTCTAGTGTAAATTTCACATTTTTAAACAGTGCATCTGTAGCAAAAGGAGCCATTTATTTTAGTGTTGTCTGCAGAAAGGAAAAAATGTAACTACTGAGAAAGAAAGAAAGAAAGAAAGAAAGAAAGAAAGAAAGAAAGAAAGAAAGAAAGAAAGAAAGAAAGAAAGAAAGAAAGAAAGAAAGACAAGCTGGGCCATTCATCCCAGTAGAAGTTGAAGATCAGATGTAGAAAATCTCCACAACACAGAACTCCTCCGAAGTTCTGTCCCCAGTGGGAATGAATCACTCTGTCACCTTTACAAGTTACACATGTAACTAATCCCAATGGACAAAGCGCTAGGAAAGACCAGACTGCTTACAAACTTTTGACTCTTCTTTGGTTCAGTTTCACAAGCAAACAACATGGATTGGAAACTGTGTCATGGACCAGATCCCCAGATGGTGTAAATGGATGTAGCTACATGGAAGTCAATGAGCCAGATTCTCACTGGTGTAAACAGCCCTTGCTACTCTGAAGTCAATGGAATTTTACACCATCAATTTACACCAGCTCAGGACCTGGTCCTTAGCTTTTAGTGTTTGCCTCTGGGTACCTCTTTGTGACCAACTTCAAGCAGCCAGGGCAGCCTGAGCTGCGGGTCCCTCTGGTGGCTGCATCTCAAGAGCTGCTGGTGCAATGCAGGAGAAAAACATCTCTGCTCACTCAGAGGTAATTATGTAGAGTTAATGAAGGAACAGGCTATTCCAGGCCAACTGATGCTCTGATGCCACTAGGCTCTTAGCTATTGTAGGTCATATGTCTGTGCTACAAATTTATATTTTATTTTGCCATCCTGTGGGGACCCCCTTTGTGACTCAGCCCTGCCTTGTTTTTAGCCAACGGTCCTTCCATGGATGCTGCCATTGTGTGAGATCCAGAGCAGGTGCTGTTCCCCCTCTGGGGGGTTAGGATCAGCTAGTGAAGGTTGTCAGGGTGGTTTGCTCCAGAGGTGAGATCAGAGCTGGGCTCACATCCCTGGAGACTGGATTCAGCTATTTAGCCCCAGAACATGAACATCCTGGGCTGTGACTGTGTCTGAAGTATACACAAGCTGGCATCAACTCTAGAGCTGGTAGGGGCTTTCAGTCCCTAATGCCAATTAGTCCATCGCCTCTCACCCAAGCCTGCCCTAGGAGGGAAGCAGGGAGCACCAGTCTGTGCTAGGAACTGCAGAGAGACGCTGCAACTCAGAACATCCAGTGAAGGGACGCGACAACAGCTGCTGAATAATACAGTGATGGGGGCACGGGAGAAAGAGAGAACCAAACAATCTGGGCAGCAGATGCATAGATAGATAGATAGATGACCAATGATTCCTAACACTGCAAGATCAAATGCACTGCAAATTGGGATAAAGAAGAAGGGCAAGAGCATATTTGGACACAGACTGGCTAACCTAGTGAGGAGGGCTTTAAACTAGGTTCAACAGGGCCAGGTGATCAAAGCCCACAGGTAAGTCAAAAACATGGAGACCAGAGAGAAGTGTCGGAATCTGGGGGGGAGCATGGGCTGCTATAGCAGAAATAAGGGACAGACAAGACAGAACTGCGGGGGCAGGATGGGAATCAAATCAGTATCTTAGATGTCTGTATACCAATGTGAGAAGTATGGGGAATAAGCAGGAAGAACTCGAAATACTAGTAAATAAACACAACTATGACATAGATGGCATCATGGAGACTTGGTGGGATAATATGCATGACTGGAATATTGGTATAGAAGGGTACAGTTTAGTCAGGAAGGACAGGCAGGGAGAAAATGGAGGAGGTGTTGCCTTATATATTAAAAATGTATATACTTGGACTGAGGTTGAGATGGAAATAGGAAACAGACATGTTGAAAGTCTCTGGATAAGGATAAAAGGTGTAAAATACAAGAGTGATTTCATGGTAGGAGTCTACTACAGACCACCTAACCATGAAGAAGAAGAGGTGGATGAGGCTTTTTTTAAACAACTAACAAAATCATCCAAAGCACAGGACTTGGTGGTGATGGGGGACTTCAACTACCCAGACATCTGTTGGGAAAAATAACACAGCAGAGCACAGATTATCCAACAAGTCCTTGGAATACATTGGAGAGAATTTTTCATTTCAGAAGGTGGAGAAAGCTCCTGGGGAGAGACTGTTCTAGATTTGATTTTGACAAATGGGGAGGAACTGGTTGAGAATTTGAAAGTGGAAGGTGGCTTGGGTGAAAGTAATCACAAAATGATAGAGTTCATGATTCTAAGCAACGGTAGGAGGGAAAACAGCACAATAAAGACAATGGATTTCAGTAAGGCAGACTTTTTAGCAAACTCAGGGAGTTGGTAGGCAAAATCCCATGGGAAGCAAGTCTAAGGGGAAAAACAATTGAAGACAGTTGGCAGTTTTTCAAAGAGACATTGCTAAGGGCACAAAAGCAAACTATCCCACTGCCTAAGAAAGATAGGAAGTATGGCAAGAGACCACCTTCGCTTAACAAGGAGATCTTCAATGATCTAAAACTCAAAAAAGAGTCATACAAAAAGTGGAAACTAGATCAAATTACAAAGGATGAATATGAACAAATATCACAAGTGTGTAGGGACAAAATTAGAAAGGTCAAGGTACAAAATGAGATCATACTAGCTGGGGACATAAAGGGTAACAAGAAAATATTCTACCAATACATTAGAAGCAAGAGGAAGACTAAGGACAGGGTAGGCCCATTACTCAATGAGGGGGGGAAAACAGTAACAGAAAATGTAGAAATGGAAGAGGTGCTTAATGACTTCTTTGTTTTGGTTTTCACCAAGAAGGTAGGTGGCGATTGAACGTCTAACACAGTGAATGCCAATGAAAATGAGGTAGGATCAGAGGCTAAGATAGGGAAAGAACAAGTTAAAAATTACTTAAACATGTTAGATGTCTTCAAGTGACCAGAGCCTGATGAAATGCATCCTAGAATACTCAAGGAGTTGACTGAGGAGATATCTAAGCCATTAGCAATTATCTTTGAAAAGTCATGGAAGATGGGAGAGATTACAGAAGACTGGAAAAGAGCAAATATAGTGCCAATCTATAAAAAGGAAAATAAGGTCAACCCAGGGAATTACACACAGTCAGCTTAACTTCTGTACCCAGAAAGATAATGGAGCAAATAATTAAGCAATCAATTAGCAAACATCTAGAAGATAATGAGGTGATAAGTAACAGTCAGCATGGATTTGTCAAGAACAAATCATGTCAAACCAACCTGATTGCTTTTTTTGACAGGGTAAAAAGCCTTGTGAATAGGAAAGAAGCAATAGATGTGGTATATCTTGACTTTAGTAAGGCTTTTGATACTGTCTGGCTTGACCTTCTCATAAACAAACTAGGGAACTACAACCTAGATGGAGCTACTATAAGGTGGGTGAATAACTATTTGGAAAACTGTTCCCAGAGAGTAGTTATCAGTGGTTCACAGTCATGCAGGAGGGGCATAACGAGTGGGGTCCCACGGGGATCTGTTCTGGGTCTGGTTCTGTTCAATATCTTCATCAATGATTTAGCATAGAGAGTACACTTATCAAGTTTGCAGATGATACCAAGCTGGGAGGGGTTGCAAGTCCTTTGGAGGATAGGATTATAATTCAAAATGATCTGGACAAACTGGAGAAATGGTCCGATGTAAACAGAATGAAATTCAATGAGGACAAATGCAAAGTACTCCACTTAGGAAGGAACAATCAGTTGCACACATATAAAATGGGAAATGACAGCCTAGGAAAGTTTACTGCGGAAAGGGATCTGGGGGTCATAGTGATCACAAGCTAAATATTAGTCAACAGTGCAACACTGTTTCAAAAAAAGCAAACCTCATTCTGGGATGTATTAGCAGGAGTGTAGTAAGCAAGAAACGAGAAGTAATTCTTCCGCTCTACTCCGCACTGATTAGGCCTCAACTGGAGTGTTGTGTCCAGTTCTGGGCCCCACATTTCCGGAAAGCTGTGGAGAAATTGGAGGAAGTCCAGAGAAAAGCAACAAAAATGATTAAAGGTCTAGAAAACATGACCTATGACGGAAGATTGAAAAAATTGGGTTTGTTTAGTCTGGAGAAGAGAAGACTGAGAGGGGACATGATAACAGTTTTCAAGTACATAAAAGATTGTTACAAGGAGGGAGAAAAACTGTTCTTAACCTCTGAGGATAGGATAAGAAGCAATGAGTTTAAATTGCAACAAGGAAGGTTTAGGTTGGACATTAGGAAAAACTTCCTAACTGTCAGACTGGTTAAGCACTGGAATAAATTGCCTAGGGAGGTTGTGGAATCTCCTTCATTGGAGATTTTTAAGAGCAGGTTAGACAAACACCTGTCAGGGATGGTCTAGATAATACTTAGTCCTGCCAGAAGTACAGGGGACTGGACTAGATGACCTCCCGATGTCCCTTCCAGTTCTATGAATCTATGAGTCTATGAAAGTAAGTTTTCTATTTCAATTAAATATGTTAGAGTAGTAATGTACAGGGAAAATTTAATATCAGAAATATGAATTGCCATTGGAACTCTTTAAGACTTTAACTATCAAATTATGCAGACATCTAGAGATGATGAGATTTTTTAAAAATAATTTCATCAGAAAAAAATGACTTTTCATTGAGGTTGTGAGAACCAAACAATTTCATCCTAAAACTTTTGGAAACTGAAAAATTTTAGTCATAATAAAAATATGTTTTCATTTTTATGGCTAGCAGAGACTTTCCATGAAAATTTATTCAACTGAAAACTCAATTTTCCTTTGAAATAAAGCAGAAATTGTCTAAGTACTCCTAACTGGAAACTTAGCTTTAAGCCAGGGTGGGGAACATGAATATTGTCCAATGACACCACAATTTCCAACCCATTCCCTCTCTTGCAACCGTGTTTATGTCTTTCAAAGGGATAGCTGCAGGATGGTAAAACTAAGTAAGTAGCGAAGTTGGTAGCCCACAGAATATGTTTTAAACATACTAACCTCTCTAAACTGAAGCCCAGAGAGTTGAAGCCCCCAAACAAAGCCTGTCTATCTTGATCCTAGCCAGGGACATTCAGGAGGTCGATGGAACTATAACCCAGCTATCCTCTTCTATCATCATAGCCTCTGTCCCACACTGCTGTCTGATAAACAAAAATACTGTCCACACATGCACAGAACATACACAGAGGAAGAAACAGTCCATCCTCAAAAAAGTTTAAATTCAAAGTAGACAAGACAGACAAATGGAGGGAGGGGAAAGAGAGGCAGAAGTGACTGCCCAAGGTCACAGTGAAGGTCAGTGGCAGAGCCAAGAGTAGAACCCAAGTCTTCTGACTGCCACTGACCTGCACAGCACAGACATAAAGTCACAGAGGGAAACAATACAACCTAGCAGTAACTGAACAATGCTACTAGCCCATCATTGCCCAGAGATGGGAATGCAGCTACGATTTGGTGCCATAAATCTATGTGTAAACAGGCAGCAGGCCGTCTGTCAGGTGTTGGGGTGGAATCATCACAGATGAGCTGCCATGTGGGATACCGGATAAGTCTACGCTGCATTTCCCAGGAAAGTGGGAATCAGGCTGTGTGGGCATTTTAGTTTCATGGCCTAGTTGTGAGCCTGGTGTCTGTAGCAATAGGGGCAAAATGTTGGCTAACATTGTTGGATTTGGGTTGTACTTTGTTCTATCCTCCATACTGCATTTGACCAAACCACATATTGGGCCAGATCCTCAGATCATCAATGACTGAGCTACATTGACTTTAAGGAAGCGATGCCAATTTACACTCCTGTGATAACACACCAAAGTAGTGCTCTGTTTGTGAGCGGTGAGAAACACTCACTACTCCAGTCAATAGAAGTGATGAATGCTGTGCACATTTGACATTCACATCATGAGATATTATGGAGAGGGACAGGAGTACTTGTGGCACCTTAGAGACTAACAAATTTATTAGAGCATAAGCTTTCGTGGACTACAGCCCACTTCTTCGGATGCATCCGAAGAAGTGGGCTGTAGTCCACGAAAGCTTATGCTCTAATAAATTTGTTAGTCTCTAAGGTGCCACAAGTACTCCTGTCCCTCTCCATAATATCTCATGATGTGAATGTCAAATGTNGCCTGGATCAGTGTAATGGTTTATTCTTCACTGCACACCAGGAACACATTTGCAATCTCCTTCTGTGGCGGCAACAAGGTGGATCAGTTCTTCTGTGAAATTCCCCAGCTACTCAAGCTCGCCTGCTCTGACACATACCTTGGTGAAGTTGAGGTACTCATCTTGAGTGCATGCTTAGGCTTAAGCTGTTTTGTTTTTATAATTGTGTCATACACTCAGATCTTCCAGACAGTGCTGAGAATCCCCACTGAGCAGGGTCGGCATAAAGCCCTATCCACCTGCCTCCCTCACCTCATTGTGGTCTCCTTGTTTGTTTCCACTGGCATCTTTGCATACCTGAAACCCACCTCCAGGTCTCCATCAGGCCTGGATCTCATGGTGGCTGTTCTTTATTCTGTGCTGCCGCCAGTGGTGAATCCGATCATCTACAGCATGAGGAACAAGGAAATCAAAGCTTCCCTGAGGAAACTCACTGGGTGGAGATTATTCAGCAAGAATAAAATGTCTATATTTCTCTTATGAACATGGTTTTATCTGTGTTTCAAACACAATCAATTGATAATACTTTGTTATTGTCCTCATAAGAATATGCTGTGTGATTATTTTATGCAAAATGCTGTATTTACAGTGGTAAATCCAGACTCACTCCACTAAGTCAATGGAGTTATTCTAGGTTTATACCAATGTAAGTAAGATGTCCATTAACACGTCTCCAGTCATAGGGAAGGAGGCGGGGGGTGGGTGGTTATTGGACTATGGATTGTTGTAATAAGCCATAAATGCAGTGTCTCTATTCAGTCCATGATTTTTGGCATCTAGCAAAGTTATGAATTTAAGCTCCCAGGCTCATTCCTTGAAGGTGTTGTGCAGGGTTCCTTTGGGAGAAGGACTGAGAGATCAGATATAGAATTTTTTGGCAGATATAGAATGATCACTTTATGAAAAGTGTTCACCCACAGGCGATAGGGTGTTTTTGTCTTTTATCATTTTCCTGTGTGAGTTCATTCAAGAGCGTAGTGATTGTCTGGTTTCACCCACATAATTGTTATTGGGGCATTTAGTGCATTGGATGAGGCACACCACATGTTGTGATAGGCATGTGTAGGACCCATGGATCATGACAGGTGTTTTGTGGGGGGTGCTGATCATCATAGCAGTGGAGATAGGTCTGCAGGTTTTATATCTGTTGTTCTGGCAGGGTTTGGTGTTGCTTTGCGTTGGTGTGTCCTGTTCTGTGGGGAGCTTGCTTCAGAGGATGAGCTTGGAGATGTTGGATGGTTGTCTGAAGGCCAGAAGAGGGAGTTCTGGAAAGATTTCTTTCAGGATGTGGTCCCCATTGAGTATGGATTGTAATTGTTTGATGATACCCTGTGTCGTCAATAGGCCAATTCACCTTGAATGATCCCTTGAAATATGTGTTAATAATTTACACTAAACAATCTGTTCCAATTTGTATTTAGCTGCAACAGTCTGAGTACATTTCCTAGACCTGAAGAAGAATTCTGTGTAAGCTTTAACACTTGTGTCTCTCACCAACAGAAGTTGAAGAATAAAAGATCTTACCTCATTCACCTTGTTTCTCTAATATCCTGGGACCAACATGGCTACAACATCACTGCATAAATCAGTGTTGTGTTATTCTTGATGTTGTTGAAAGGCTTATTTAAAAGGACGGTTTTGCAATGTTTTCTAAAGACAATCAGACTCTGGGCAATGAGGCCAAATTCTGATCCCATTGAAGTAACTGGAATGTAGCCACTCACTTCAAAGGAATCATGATTTGGTCAGTGGCCAATACACACAAGGATCCAAGTGTGGCTCAAGGCAGCTTGGAGAAAGTGAATGCAACAGAGATGTAAGGGTGAGATTCCCATCTCAGCTAAACCACAGCTGAGCAAGGTAGACAAATGCAGAGTCTGAAATTAGATAGAGAGAGAGGACCATTCTTTGTCCTAACACATGACCTAATTGTGTCATGATAGATTTCTATTTGATTGTGAATTGTTAGATAGATAGATAGATAGATAGATAGATAGATAGATAGATAGATAGATAGATAATGAATAGTTTATGCAAATTATTGACACTCATTTCCTATTCAAGACTATGCCCAGATCATGATTTTCTTATAAACATTAATTATTAAACATTATTTACCAAATAATTTATCTGACAATATCTTACTCCACAGCTCATCTACTTGGTGTTTGAACTTTAAGCTGTTTCAAATGGATCCATTTTTAACATGCTTTGTTTCCCTTCCCTGAGTGGATCAGTTCATAGAATCATAGAATATCAGGGTTGGAAGGACTTCAGGAGATCATCTAGTCCAACCCCCTGCTCAAAGCAGGACCAATCCCCAACTGAATCGTCCCAGTCAGGGCTTTGTCAAGCCTGACCGTATAAACCTCTAAGGAAGGAGATTCCACCACATCCCTAGGTAACCCATTCCAGTGCTTCACCGCCCTCCTAGTGAAAAAGTGTTTCCTAATATCCAACCTAAACCTCTCCCACTGCAACTTGAGATCATTACTCCTTGTTCTGTCATCTGGTACCACTGAGAACAGGCTAGATCCATTCTCTATGGAACCCCCTTTCAGGTAGTTGAAAGCAGCTATCAAATCCTCCCTCATTCTTCTCTTCTGCAGACTAAATAATCCCAGTTCCCTCAGACTCTCCTCATAAGTCATGTGCTCCAGCCATCTACCAATGTGATATATGCCATCATGTGCCAGCAATGCCCCTCTGCCATGTACATTGGCCAAACAGGACAGTCTCTACGCAAAAGAATAAATGGACACAAATCTGATATCAGGAATCATAACATTCAAAAACCAGAAGGAGAATACTTCATCCTTTCTGGTGAGTCAGTAACAGACTTAAAGGTGGCAGTTTTGCAACAGAAAAACTTCAAAAACAGACTCCAATGAGAAACTGCTGAACTTGAATTAATATTCAAATTAGATATGATCAACTTAGGTTTAAATAGAGACTGGGAATGGGTGAGCCATTACACACATTAAATCTATTTCCCTATGTTAAGTATCCTCACACCTTCTTGTCAAACTGTCTCAAATGGGCTATCTTGATTATCACTACAAACTCTTTTTCTCTCCTGCTGATAATAGCTCATCTTAATTAATTAGCCTCTTAGAGTGGGTAGGGCAACTCCCACCTTTTCATGTTCTCTATATGTACATATATCTCCTCACTATAAATTCCATTCTATGAATCTGATGAAGTGGACTGTAGCCCACGAAAGGTTATGCTCAAATAAATTTGTTAATCTCTAAATTGCCACAAGTACTCCTGTTCTTTTTGCAGATACAGACTAACACAGCTGCTACTCTGAAACTAATCATTTTTGTTAGTCTCTGCTGGACTCTTTCCAATTTTTCCACAGCCTTCTTGTAGTGTGGGGCCCAAAACTGGGCACAGTACTCCAGATGAGGCCTCACCAATGCTGAATAGAGGGGAATGATCACATCCCTTGATCTGCTGGCAATGCTCCTACTTATACGAAAGGATGTGTCAGGAGTGGGATTTGAATCCATGTCTCCATAGAGAGACCAAAACACTCAATTGTGGGAAAGACAGAGTCTTGCACCTTAGACCACTTGGCCATCCTGACATTAATCATCACACTCCGGTTCCTTAAAAAGGAAGGGACCAATCCTCAGCTGGTGTAAATTGTTATATCTCCATTGAAGTCAACAGAGCTCTGAGAATTTACACAACCTGAGGATCTGTTCCGAACACTCATGGCTGTGAATTCGAAACTCCCCTACATTGAATATTCTGCACTAAGGCCCTGATTCAGCAAACCACTTCAGGACATGCTTAACTTTAAATACATGTGTAGTCCCATTGAAAACTGGAAGTTAATCTCATGCTTAAGTGTTTTGTTGGATTAGGGATAGGGCCAACTGGTGTCAGACTTGCCACTGCCTCAGTTTCTCCCCTTTCCCAATTAAATAAACTGCTACAATTGGTGCATTTAAATTTATCTCTGCTTCTGGTGTCATAAAATAAAAGTTTATTGCAAAGCCAGTCTCTCAAGACTGTCTTCTCCAGGCTCACTAGGCCATTACACTCCTCCTAGATTCCTAATTCCCTCTGCGGGTTCTGTTCCTGCCCTGCAGTACAGGTTACTCCAGCCAGTCCTCCCTTCTGGTTGCTATGGAGAGCTTCTTCCCAAGTCCTCTCTGACCCTGGGTCCCCTCTGGATCCCCTTCAGGAGACTCCCTGTGACCTGAAATTCTTCTAGTTTTTACCCTTGGATCAGAGCATCAGGTTCATCTCTCTCTGTTCCTCAGGCCCATTCCAGACTCTGGGCTTCTCCAGAGAGACCTCCGCTGGGCCTGTCCTACACACTGGTCCCCCTTGCTCTAATGGATCAGGTTCCCTCCTGTGATTCCTGGTCACCTGACCCACCCACAGCCCCAAACTCAAACCTGTCCCCTGGGATTGAATAACAGGGCAAAGGTGTGGATGAGTAGAGAGTGAAAAACACAGGCAAGAGTTTGCTCTGAGAAAGGATGTAGTGCCACTGTCCACATCATCAGTGCTATGGGGTATTATCAGGAGGGGCTCCCTGTCAATAAATAACTACAGAGCCATTGGAGCAGGGGACTGGACCCTGGGTCTGCTACCTCCCAGGGGAGCACTCTAACTACCAGGCTACAGAATCACTCTGGTGCCTGCTTTCTCTCTGTCCCAATGACGTCTTTCTCCAGAATAGAACAGGTCAAATTGAGGGCACCCATATCAGAACATCCTACAGCCCAGCGGTTAGAGGACTCACCTGAGAGATCCAGATCCCTCTTCAAGTTCCTTTTCCTCATCAGGTAGAGAAGGGATTTGAACCAGGGCTCTCCCACATCCCAAGTGAGTATCCTAATCACTGGTATGACAGTTATGAGCTAGAGGCTCCTCCACATTGCAAAAAAATACCATGTGTGCCTGACCCTAGGACAGGGTTCCCAACTGTGGCTCACAAGCCAAGATGGATGCCTCCCGCTGGCCTGGACAGAGGCACCTAACTCTGCAACAGGGCTATGGTTTAGCACAAACCCTAAGGGGAGGGATAGCTCAGTGGTTTGAGCATTGGCCTGCTAAACCTAGGGTTCAATCCTTGAGGGGGCCATTTATAGGGATCTGGGGCAAAAAATGGTGATTGGTCCTGCTTTGAATAGGGGGCTGGACTAGATGACCTCCTGAGGTTCCTTTCAACCCTGCTATTCTATGATTCTGGTCAGCATCTCCCATTGCTTGGCTTAGGCACCTCCCTACCCAGTATGCTGGCACTTCTTTCTCTCCATTCATTGAATAGGGAGCCTGTGCTGCTCCTTCAGGCTTTGTCAATGTCAGTGATTTTAGAACACCGAAGGGCCAGATTTTTAAAGGTATGTAGGTGCCTGGTGGGAATTTCAAAAGCAGGAGTTTGGGGGTTTGAAAGTGTAGGGCTGCTCCCATCTCAGCTGAGACAGGGACCTTCGCACCTCTAGCTCCCGCAGATCAATTTGCTCCTAGCTGGGTATCAGTTAAAGGTTATTCCATTCGCTGATTATCTGACAGTCCATGGTAGCTGAGCCCTTTTTAAAATGCCAGCTGAAGGCTTTGGGAAGTTGAAATTTACCCAGCCTCAAATTTTACAGTTGGCCTATCTTTCATCATTGGCCAAGCAAAAACA
Organism: Trachemys scripta elegans; assembly: GCF_013100865.1. NCBI lineage: Eukaryota > Metazoa > Chordata > Testudines > Emydidae > Trachemys > Trachemys scripta. Next base: position 351,425 of record NC_048311.1, on the reverse strand, counting down.
ACAGAAAGAACCAGGCCTGAGCTTTGGAGTGTTCAACGCCTGGCCTTGCATTCATCTCTGCCTGCACAGGGACCATTCACCCCTCTAGGCCATCAGTGGCAATGTTGGCACAAGCATCTAAGCTATATGTACTGGATTGGGGATCTGTGTACAGTTCATAAGAACGGTCATACTGGGTCAGATCAATGGTCCATCTAGCCCAGTATCCTGTCTCTCCCAGTGGCCAATGCCAGATGCTTCAGAGGGAATGAACAGAACAGGCAATCACTGAGTGATCCATCCCCTGACGTCCAGTCCCAGCTTTTGGCATTCAGAGGTTTATGGAAACCAAGAGCATGGGGTTGCATCCCTTACAATCTTGGCTAATAGCTATTGATAGACCTGTCCTCCATGAACTTATCTAATTCTTCTTTGAACCCCATTATAGTTTTGGCCTTAACAACATCCCCTTGCAACAAGTTCCACAGGTAGACTGTGCGTTGTGTGAAGTACTTTCTTTTGTTTGACTTAAACCTGCTGCCTATTAATTTCATTGGGTGACCCCCTGGTCCTTCTGTTATGTGAAAGAGTAAATAACACTTCCCCACTCACTTTCTCCGTACCATACATGATTTTATAGACCTCTATCATATCCTCCCTTTGTCGTCTCTTTTCTAAGTTGAAAAAGCCCTTTAAAATAATCTTTTAAATCTCTCCTCATATGGAAGCTTTTCCATACCCCTAATCATTTTTGTTGCCTTTCTCTGTACTTTTTCTAACTCTACTATATCTTTTTTGAGATGTGGTGACCAGAACTGCATGCAGTATTCAAGGTGTAGGTATACCATGGATTTATATAGAAGCATAATGATATTTTCTATCTTATTATCTATCCCTTTTCTAATAGTTCCTAACATTCTGTTTGCTTTTTTGTCTTCCACTGAATGTTGAGCAGATGTTTTCAGAAAAATATCTACAATTTAGACCCCATAATTTTGTATGTATAGTTGGGATTATGTTTTCTAGAGTGCATTACTTTGCATTTATCAAACACTAAATTTCATCTGCTGTTTTGTTGCCCAGTCACCCAATTTTGTGAGATCTCTTTGTAACTCCTCACCGTCAGCTTTGGACTTAACTATCTTGAGTAAATTTGTATCATCTACAAACTTTGCCATGCCAGCGTTTATCTCTTTTTCCAGGTCATTTATGAATATGTTGAACAGCACTGGTCCCAGCACAGATCCTTGGGGGACCCCACTATTTATCACTTTCGAATAGGAAAACTCATCATTTATTCCTACTCTTTGTTTACTATCTTTTCACCAGTTACTGATCCATGATAGGACCATCCCTCTTATCCCATGACAGCTTACTTTGCTTAACAGCCTTTGGTGAGGGACCTTGTGAAGGCTTTCTGAAAGTCCAAGTACACTGTGTCGAGTGTATCACCCTTGTCCCCATGTTTGTTGACCCCCCTCAAAGAATTATAATAGATTGGTGAGGCATGATTTCTCTTTACAAAAGCCATGTTGACTCTTCCTCCAACATATTATGTTCATCTATGTGCCTGATAATTTTATTCTTTACTTTAGTTTCAACCAATTTTCCTGGTATTGAAGTTATGCTTACTGGCCTGTAATTGCCAGGATTGCCTCTGGAACCTTTTTTTAAAAAATCAGTGTTACATTAACTATCCTCTAGTCATCTGATCCAGAGGCTGATTTAAGCGATAGGTTACATACCTCAGTTAATAATTCTGCAATTTCATATTTGAGTTGCTTCAGAACTCTTGGGTGAATACCATCTGGTCCTGGTGACTTATTACTGTTTAATTTATCAATTTGTTCCAAAACCTCCTCTATTGACATGTCAATCTGGGACAGTTCCTCAGATTTGTCACCTAAAAAGAATGATTCAGGTGTGGGGATCTCCTTCACATTCTTTGAAATGAAGACTGATGGAAAGAATTCATTTAGATTCTCTGCAATGCCCTTGTCTTCCTTGCATGCTCCTTTAGCACCTCAATTGTCCAGTTGGCCCACAGACTGTTTGACAGGCTTCCTGCTTCTGTCATGATTTTTTTTTTTTGCTGTTAATTTTTGTTTCTTTTTCAAGTTCTTCAAAATCTCAACTGAGGCAAAACAGCAGAGCTCCTTAGCACTATGCCACTTTACACAAACCAGGGATCAGGTCCCAAAGACTTCAATAAAATTATGGCCGATATATACCAGCTGAGGGTCTGGGCCTTCATATCTTTTCAGTCTCTCTGACATACCTACAACCCGTGTGAATTAAAAATTTTAAAAAGAAGAACAGGAGTACTTGTGGCACCTTAGAGACTAACAAATTTATTAGAGCATAAGCATATGCATCCGAAGAAGTGGGCTGTAGTCCACGAAAGCTTATGCTCTAATAAATTTGTTAGTCTCTAAGGTGCCACAAGTACTCCTGTTCTTCTTTTTGCGGATACAGAATAACACGGCTGCTACTCTGAAACCTAAACATTTTAAAAATGTCATGCATCATTGCACCTGCTGCTTGCAGAGGCAATAAAGTCAGTGTTGTTTCAAATTCATGCATTCTTTATTACTTCATCACACAAAAGGGAGGATAACTGTCAAGGTAGTCTGGGAGGGGTGGGGGAGGAGGGAAGCAACGGGTGGCTTGTTTTAGGGACACCCCCTAGAATGGCATGCAGCTCATCATTTCTACGGGATATATGGGGCTCTGACCCAGAGCAGCTGTTTGCCTCTCTGGTTCTTTAGTAGGCTTGCCCGATATTCTAGGCAGGACTGACTCTCCATTAGACAAAACTTAAAGAAGAGAATGACCTGGGGAGTCATTCCCATTTTTGTCCAGGTGCCCCCAACCGACTTCACCGAGGCCGGCCAGTAGCACCCATGACAGCAGCAGGCGGTACAGTATGATTGGTAACCATCTTTGCCAACTTGCAAAGCAGCAGACGGTACAGTATGGCTGGTAACTGTCTTTGCTAACTTACAAAGGCAAGGGGATGCTGCTGTGTAGCGATGCAGTACCACGTCTGTCAGCAGCATCCAGTAGACATACGGTGACAGTGAAAAAAGGATGAACGGTCTCCATGGTTGCCATGCTATGGCGTCTGCCTGGGCAATCCAGGGAAAAGGGCGCGAAATGATTGTCTGCTGTTGCTTTCACGGAGAGAGGATTGACTGACAACATTTATCCATAACCACCCATGACAAATTTTTGGCCCTATAAGGCATTGGGATCTCAACCCAGAATTCCAATGCGCGGGGGAGACTGTGGGAACTATGGGATAGCTACACACAGTGCAACACTCCGAAAGTCAACGCTAGCCTCGGTACATGGATGCACACCGCTGAATTAATGTGCTTAGTGTGACCACATGCACTCGACTTTATACAATCGGTTGCCAAAAATCGAATTCTGTAAATTTGGAGTAATCCTGTAGTGTAGACATACTCTAATTAATCTCAAAGGCAAAGATTTAAGGAAGTGCAGAACGGTTAGGAACTTGTGACTTGTCTTCAGTTCAGATTCACAGGCACAGAATATGGATTTGAAACTGTGTAATGGGACAGATCCCCAGCTGGTGTAAATTGACATAGCTCCATTGGAGAGAGTGGGCCAGATCCTAGCCCGTGTAAATCAACATAACTCGACTGAACATATGGAAACAACTGTGGGCTAATACAATGGTGGGTGAATGACAGGGAGATAGACTAAACAATCCTGATGGTTAAGAATTGAAGGAATCACAAGCTGAGACAAACTCCACAAAGACCATCACAGTAAATTTGCTATTTCAAATAAATATATTTTGGGGATTATATACAGGGGAAATTTAAGAACATGAATGTGAAACTACAATCTGAACTGTTTTTGACTTTTGGTATCAATGTAATGAAATATCTACTGCTGGTCAGAATTTTTATTCCCCTCTGCAAATTTTTGAATTTTCACTGAAACCCCAAAATATGACTTTTATTTATGTATTTATTTTTCACTTTTTGTCAGTCAAAAAAATTCAGCTGAAAAATGCACATTTTAAGATGAAAACCATTTTTTTTAGTTGTCAGTTTCCAAGAATAATCAATATTTCCAAGAAAATATTCTGAGAAAAAATTTGTTTAGCTGAAAACTCAATTTTCCATAAAACAAAGAAACAAACAAACAATATATCAACACATAGCTTAAAAAAGAGAAGGTTCACAGCACCTACCTAGAGAAAAAAAATTGTGGGTCAGGCCCTAATTAAGGAATCACTATAAGTCCCATGTTATGCCTGGAGACACTGAGGCACAAAGAATTGAGCTAACGTAGTGTCTTGATCACCTCTCTAGCCACTGTTACCTGGCTGTACTTGTTATCATAGGCTGGGATGTTAAAGGGAGTTCATGTCTTACTCCCTTAGGCCTGGTCTACACTATGACTTTAATTCAGATTTAGCAGCGTAAATCGAATTAACCCTGCACCTGTCCACACAACGAAGCCATTTATTTCAAAATAAAGGGCTCTTAAAATCGATTTCTGTACTCCACGCTGACAAACGGAGTAGTGCCAAAATCAATATTGTCATTTCGAATTAGGGTTAGTGTGGCCGCAATTCGATGGTATTGGCCTCCGGGAGCTATCCCACAGTGCACCATTGTGACCGCTCTGGACAGCAATCTGAATGCAGATGCACTGGCCAGGTAGACAGGAAAAGCCCCGCGAACATTTGAATTTTATTTCCTGTTTGCCCAGCGTGGAGAGCACAGGTGACCACAGATAGCTCATCGGCACAGGTAACCATGCAGGCCGATAATCGAAAAAGAGCACGGGAGGTACTGGATCTGATCGCTATATGGGGAGAGGATTCAGTGCTAGCAGAACTTCGTTCAAAAAGACGAAATGCCAAAACTTCTGAAAAAATCTCCAAGGGCATGATAGAGAGAGGCCACAATAGGGACTCAGATCAGTGCCACGTGAAAGTCAAGGAGCTCAGACAAGCCTATCAAAAAACAAAGGAGGAAAACGGTCACTCTGGGTCAGAGCCGCAGACATGCTGCTTCTACGCCGAGCTGCATGCAGTTCTAGGGGGGGCCGACACCACTACCCCACCTCTGACCATGGATTCCGAGGTGGGGGTAATCTCATCAGCCCCACCTGAGGATTCTGCGGATGGGGAAGAAGAGGAGGAGGAGGAGGAAGAGCTTGCGGAGAGCACACAGCACTCCGTTCTCCCCAACAGCCAGGATCTTTTTCTCAGCCTGACTGAAGTACCCACCCAATCCTCCCAAGCCAGTATCCATGACCCAGTGCAAGGGACCTCAGTTGAGTTTACCTTTGAAAATATAAAACTTGTTTTAAAAGCAAGTGTTTTTTAATGATTACTTTGCCCTGAGGACTTGGGATGCATTCGCGGCCAGTACAGCTACTGGAAAAGTCTGTTAACGTGTCTGGGGATGGAGCGGAAATCCTCCAGGGACATCTCCATGAAGCTCTCCTGGAGGTACTCTAAAAGCCTTGCCACAAGGTTTCTGGGCAGTGCAGCTTTATTCCGTCCTCCATGGTAGGACACTTGACCGCGCCATGCTAGTAGCAAGTAATCTGGTATCATTGCATGACAAAGCCTGACAGCGCATGGTCCCAGTGTGTGCTGGCATTCAAGCAACATCCCTTCTTCATCTCGCTGTGTAATCCTCAGGAGAGTGATATCGCTCATGGTATCCTGGTTGAAATAGGGGAATTTAATTAAGGGGACAGAGGTGGCCGTTCCTACTGGGCTGTTTGCCTGTGGCTGAAAAGAAATCCTTCCCTACAGTTAGCCAAGTGTGGGGGGGTGGGGGAATTGGCCCTGAGCTTTTCGCCTTTGGCTAGCAGGTATCTTCCCTGATACCAGCCACGTGGTGGGGGGAGGGGTACAGCGATCATGCCAGATAATTCATGGCGGGAGGGGGGGTGAGGGGTTAGTTTGGTTTCTGCAGGGATCTTCCCTGATACCAGCCATGCGGTGGGGGGAGGGATAAAGCGATCATCCCAGAGAATTGGATGGGGCGGGGGTTTAGTTTGTTTTCTGCTCCTGAAGGTTAACAGGAAAACCGCAGCAGTCAACGGACTTTGCTTGGTATGTGGGAACGGAGGGCGCAGAAGCCGAAACACAATGGCTTACCATGGCCGCATGCAAGCTGAATTCTGTTGCCCGGACCTGCATCTGTGATCTTTAACACCAAAGCCACAGGCACTCAATATTAAGATGGAAAATGCGACCTTGTACTGAAATCACATGTGCTATGTAATGTGAATAGTGTTGTTCACCATGAAAGAGTATAAGCATTGTTCTGTAAAATGTATCATTTTAAAAACGTCTCTCCTTCTTTTCATCCCTCCCTCCAGCAGCTGCAAATTTTTCAAGCCTCCCTCCTCCATCCCGAAGGCTATCTCAGATAAGGCGGCGGAGAAAGAGGACGCGAGATGAGATGTTTTCGGAAATAATGGAATGCACCCGCAATGAAAGAGCTCATTTGAATGAGTGGAAGGATGCGGTATCTAAATACAGGAAAGATGCCAGTGAACGTTAGGTCATGAGGGACGCTCGAGATGAGAGGTGGTATGCTGCAACGCTGGGGCTACTGCGTGATCAAACGGACATGCTCCGGCGTCTGGTAGAGCTTCAGGAACGGCAGCAGGAAAACAGACTGCCGCTGCAGCTGCTGTATAAACTCCCTCCCCCCTCATCATGTTCCATATCCTCCTCACCCAGACGTGTAAGAACGCGGGGGACGGGGAGGCTCCGTGCACCCTCCCACTCCACCCCAGTGGACAGCCCAACCAAAAGGCTGTCATTATATCGAATTTTTTCAGTGGCCTTTTACTTCCCTCCTATCCTCCTCCCAAACCTCACCCAGGTTACCTTGTTGGTTCTCTCCCTATGTTTATAATCAATTAATAAAGAATACATGATTTTTAAATGATAGTGACTTTATTTCCTTTAATAGCAAGCTATGATTTAAGGGAGGAGCGTGGTTTGCTTACAGGGAATGAATCAATCAAGGGGGTGGGTTTTCAACAAACAGAACTTTCACACCGTAGCCTAGCCAGTCATGAAACTGATTTTCAAAGCTTCTCTGATGTGCAGTGCTTCCTGGTGTGATCTTCTAATCGCCCTGGTGTCTGGCTGCGCATAATCAGCAGCCAGGCGATTTGCCTCAGCCTCCCACCATGCCATAAAGGTCTCCCCCTTACTTTCACAGAGATTGTGGAGCACACAGCAAGCAGCAATAACAATGGGGATATTAGTTTGGCTGAGGTCTGACCGAGTCAGTAACGAGCGCCAGCAACCTTTTAAATGGCCAAATGCACATTCTACCACCATTCTGCACTTGCTCAGCCTGTAGTTGAACAGCTCCTAACTCCTGTCCAGGCTGCCTGTGTATGGCTTCATGAGCCATGGCATTAAGGGGTAGGCTGGGTCCCCAAGGATAACTATAGGCATTTCAACATCCCCAACAGTTATTTTCTGGTCCAGGAAGTAAGTCCCTTGCTGCAGTCGTTTAAACAGATTAGTGTTCCTGAAGACGCGAGCGTCATGAACCCTTCCCGGCCAGCCCACGTTGAAGTTGGTGAAACGTCCCTTGTAATCCACAAGTGCTTGCAGCACCACTGAAAAGTACCCCTTGTGGTTTATGTACTGGGTACCCTGGTGCTCCAGTGCCAAGATAGGGATATGGGTTCCCTCTATTGCCCCACCACAGTTAAGGAATCCCATTGCAGCAAAGCCATCCACTATGACCTGCACATTTCCCAGAGTCACATTTCCCTTTCGTAGCAGCAGCTCAGTGATTGCTTTGGCTACTTGCATCACAGCAGCCCCCACAGTAGATTACCCACTCCAAATTGATTCCCGACTGACCGGTAGCTGTCTGGCATTGCAAGCTTCCACAGGGCTATCGCCACTCGCTTCTCAACTGTGAGGGCTGCTCTCATCTTGGTATTCTGGTGCTTCAGAGCAGGGGAAAGCAAATCACAAAGTTCAAAGAAAGTGCCCTTACACATGCGAAAGTTTCTCAGCCACTGGTAATCATCCCACACTTGTAACACTATGCGGTCCCACCAGTCTGTGCTTGTTTCCCGGGCCCAGAATTGGCGTTCCACGGCTATAACCTGCTCCATTAACAGCATGATCTCCAAAGCACCGGGGCCCACAGTTTGATAGAATTCCATGTCCATGTCCATGTCCTCATCACTCTCGCCGCCGCGCTGCCGTAGCCTACTTCTCGCCGCCTGGTTTTGCAGGTTCTGGTTCAGCATAAACTGAACAATAACACGCAAGGGGTTTACAATGTTCATGACTGCTGTCTTGAGCTGAGCGGGCTCCATGCTTGCCGTGATATGGCGTCTGCACTGTTCACCCAGGAAAAAGGTGTGAAATGGTTGTCTGCCATTGCTTCCCTGGAGAGTGGGGAGGATGTACCCAGAACCACCCGCGACAATGTTTTTGGCCCCATCAGGCATTGGGATCTCAACCGAGAATTCCAATGGGAGGAGGAGACTGCGGGAACTATGGGATAGCTATGGGATAGATACCCACAGTGCAACGCTCCGGAAATCGACACTAGCCCCGGTACATGGACGTACACTGCCGAATTAATGTGCTTAGTGTGGCCGCATACGTTCGACTTTATACAATCTGTTTCCAAAATTCTAATTATATAAATTCGGATTTATCCCGTAGTGTAGACATACCCTTAGTCTCCTTTGCAAAAAGCAGGCTTAATGTTTCTGAAATTCAAGAGAAGCCCAGGCCTCGGAAGTTAATGAGATAGACACAGGACCAGGATTGCAAAGGGGTTTAGGCACCTAAGACTGGAGATACAGACCTATTGGGATTTACAATAGCACGTAAGCACATTAGACTCCTAACTCCCATTGAATGTCAATAGGACTTAGCCACCTGGCTCACTTAGGAGCTTTGATAGATCCCACTAGGCACCAGTCTCCATATTTAGGTGCCTAAATGCCATTGTAATCCTTACCCACAGATAACATAGAACTGGGCTGGAGTTGGGGAACTTTGGAGGAGATCATAGGGCCTGTGCTATGCAGAGGGTCAAACTATAGGATCATAATGGCTCCTTTTGGCTTTCTCTCTGACTTGTTGAAGTTTTGCCTCTGGGCCTCTGCTTTTGAGCTGTGCAGAGCTCCGGGGAGTGAGTCCCATAAGCCTGAAAATAGACATGGATAAGTCACCTTCCACAGCATCAGTCCTTTAATTTCAGAGAAGCTCAAAGCCAGCTGCACACAGCTCATCTACGGAGGGCAAAAGGTCTGTGCTTAGGTCTGTCAGATCAGTCTAAGAGTGAGAGGAGAAATTACTCTTACATAGCTTAGCTTTTGGCTTCTAGATACTCCAGTGGTGTTAACAATGGAGTTAGATAGATAATGACCAAAGAATCCTGGCACTGGAGGATCAAATGCATCACAAGTTTGGGAAAAATCCACAGTGACCTGCACAGTAAGTTCACTATGTCAATAAAATATATTTGGGGATTAATATACAGAGCATACGTAAGACCCTACATGTAAATTACATTTTGAACTCTATAAGGCTTTTGTTATCCATTTAGTCATACATCTAGATCCAGTCAGAAAAAAAAATCAGTGGAAAATTTTGGCTTTGCACCAGAAACACGAAATGAAAAAAGTTTTGGAGACTTGGCAGCCAAAAACTTCTTTTTTCAGCTGAAAACTGTTGAAAACTAAACATTTTAATTTGAAAACAAAAGAAAAATGGGGTTTCCAATTTTTTTTTAAAAATAATATCACAGACACTTTCCCTGACCATTTTTGTTTAGTTTAAAATTCCATTTTTGAAAACAAAAATTACAAAGAAAATTTCCAACTGCCCCTTACTGGAAATGGAGCTGTTAGCAATCTTTTCTCCATGCCATTTGCCATGTCGGCACTCCAGACCCTCTGTTTGTGGTCCAGTGCAGCACTGGCTTGCAGGATCTCACTGAACATGTCCTCCCTTGTCCTCTTCTTCCTCGTCCTTATCAGGGTCAGGACTTCTGTGGCTGCAGAGGGGGCACTCCTCAAAGGCCACCGTGCTGGAAGCTGCTGATAAAAGAGACAGATGTATCATTTACAGTCACTGTGGAAAGGGAAAGGGAAGTTTCAAAACTACCTTCCCTTATTCCCATCATCACTTTTAAAAAGACATGCTTAATGACACTGGCAGCTTTGGAGCACCTTGGTACAACACCGCTTTCCAGCTCCAGCCATGTGGAGTATGGCCTTCCGGGGTGGTGGTGGGAAGGATTTTCCATTGCCTGAAGCTATAATATTTTAGGCTCCATTCCAGGGATATGATTATAGGGCAATGGCACTGATTACTGGCACTATTTGCCACAGGCAGTGCTAGGGTGATCACCTTCTCAAAAGGCAAAAGTGGGACACATCCACGAACCTGGCCCCCTCCATGGCCGCACCCCTTCTCTTCCCATGAGCCCCCACCCCCTGCTCCTCCTCTTCCCCTGAGGCTCCGCAGCTGCACATAACAAGGGAGAGCTCCTAGGTGGGCAATCAGGAAAAGGGATTTCAAAAAATATGCAGGGATTTTAAAAGGGTGTGTGGCTTCTGGTCTCCACGATCCCGAGGCAGTTCAGTTCACCATTGTGACCAGCAGAGTCATTGTTGCATGGAATGGGGCATTGTGGGACAGCTGCTGGAGGATTGTTAGGGGTGACACAGGTCACGCACTGTCTACACTCACGCAGCATCAACCTCTGTAGGTCGACCATGGCTCAATGCCACTCAGGGAGGTGGTTTTACTGCATCACCTTAACGGTGTGCTTACATCAGCCAGAGACAAAAGTGTAGACACATGCACAAACAGATGGATGCAAGTTGACTTATGTTGACCTAACTTTCTAGTGTAGACCAGGCCTTAGACGCACCCATGATCCACAGAACCCTCCACTCAGCTGCTGAATAACCCTGTTGGCACCTAAGTTTCTGCCTCAGGCAGGCACCCAGATGCCTAGCTCACTGCTAAGCCCCAGAGGGAACCTCAAAGCAGGTGAAGTTGGATGTTCCCCCACCGAGCTCCCACGCAGGGCCCGATCCTGTAGGTGTCCTGAGAGCACATGTCACTCCACCCAACACAGCTGGTGGGGCGGGGAGGCAAATGTCGCCTTCAAGCCATTGGTTAAGGCACTCAGCTGGGAGAGTAGCCACTTCAAGTCCCCCCTCTGCCTGAGGAGAAGGGGCCTGAACAGGGATCTGCCCCTGCCCTCAGGGGAGCGCCCAAACCACTGGGTTATGGGATAGCCTGACATGGGGCTCCTTCCAGCTATCCTGCTGCAGCCATTTGACTCTGCATCCATAATTAAACATGCCTTGGTCCGGAGAGAATGCGGGACCCGCTCCGTAGCCCAGTGGTGTGGGCACCCCGCTAAGGGGGGAATACCTGTTCAAACCCTGCTCCCTACCAGGCAGAGGGGGGAGCTGAGCTGGGGTCTCCATAGGACATCTCAAACTCCTGGGCTAGTCCATGGGTGCAGTCCTTTCTCCCCCCACCCCACTCCTGGTTAAGTATGTGCCACCACCAATCTTGCAAGAAACAACTTTAACACCTGACTCCAGAAGGGCTCCCGGCAGTGAATTGCTAGAAGAGCTAGGCACCTCCTTTCTGCCTGGACTTAAGCGCAAAATTCTCTGCTAGAACACATCCCTCTCCTTGGCATCTGCTACTGGCTGGCTTAGGCAGCTCCCCACCTAGTGTGCTGGCTTTGTGCATCCCCCCTCAGGCATCTACCTCTCCCCAGGCATTGTATGGAGATCTGGGGCACCAAAGAGAGGATCTGTGGTTTCCCCTGGGTGGCAGGTCACCTAAA
>NC_048311.1:228439-305619 GCF_013100865.1 Trachemys scripta elegans | reverse complement strand
CCCCCCCACCTGTTCTGTTTTCCTTCTTTGTTAAACAGCCAGATCAGCAGCCCAAAAGGCAGAAAGCTGTAATTTTAATGGTGCCTAAAGGAGTCAGGAGTGCACAACTCCCACTGAAACACCATGGGAGTTGGGTGTCTAAATCCCTTAGGCTCATTTGGTAAACCCAACCTCAAGTCGATTTTTCAAAAGAACATGTAAAAGCAGAGATTGTGGATAAATACACTTCTTCCACATCCCGCTTCTTGACAAAATGTGCCAGCTATGCCCTGCAGGAACCCCTTGTGTGGGTGACAGGAGAATCCATTCTCCAAGGTCCCTGGCTCCTGTCTGATTATCAGTAAAAGAAGAAACTACGGAGGTTTTTTTTGCACAATCCCCAATCTCCTCTGGCTGCATGGATAAGGGAGGGGACCAATGCCTTCCCACGGTTATTCTTGCTGAGGGCAGAAAATGGAGCACCAAACCTTCTGGTCAATGTGGTGCTTAATTTGTAATGAAAGAGGTGTCGGGGCTCAAGCAAGTAGGTGCCGGGGCTCAAGCAATTTTCGTACATTCATAACTGATGCAGCAAGTCCAGAGGTGCCGGGGCTCAGCGCTGGCAAGCCCTGGCACAAATTAAGCACCGGGTCAATGTCTCTCTGTTCTGCAGTCAAAAATATAACTGGCTGAAAATTTGATGTCAAATCTGTCTTTTGATGGAAAATTCAGTTTTCAACCACATGGATCTTTTTGCAAAAAATATCTGCTATCTCTGGAAAACAAACACCCCAACCCCCAACTTTTGTAGCCTAAAAACTTACAACTTTCAGATGAAAAGTGAATCTCTCTATTTGGAAATGCCTCCTCAGTTTCTCATGGGAGCTGTAGTTTGGCTGCCTCATGGTCACATTCTCCTTTATGGGCTGGACTCCTTAGCCAGACTACATCCCCCATGATAGATTGCAGCCATGGGACTCTTATGATGCACCACAGTGGTTTAAGAAGAAGGAATCCCATGGTGCAGATGTTGTCCAGACAGGGAGCGTGTCTCATAGAGACAGGGGGTCCGAGTCATATGAACTGCAACTCCCATGAGACACGGCAGCGGTATTTCCAAATAGAAATTTATATTTGTAGCTGAAAGTTGGGGGGAGGGGTTGTTTGTCATAAAATCAAAATTTTCTACAGAAAAAAACATATTTTCTGCCCAGCCCTAGTCAAAAGGGACTCAATGGATAGACTGGGGAGATCAGTAAACGAGCACCTACCTCCCCTGTGGGGGGTGAGGAGGAGCTGGAGCAGCAGCCGTCAGGCTCAGAGATGTTGAAGACATTGACCTGGGCCTCATATATGTAAATGATGCTGTACTGATAAATAAACAAAAAACAATGAGGTGTGGGATGTAGGTGGGGAAGGCTTTGTACCTGCCCTGCTCAGAGGGGATTCTCATCACCGTGGAGAAGATGTAAATGTAGGACTGGAGGACATAAATCCACACCATGTAGAGGTCAAGCATAGGCGTTTATTACACACAGTGCTGTCAGAGTGTCACCTCGCTTATTAGGCTCAGAGACACTGTCAATCAATTGATTACATTAGAATATATAGATTTTCCATGGGCGGGGGAAAGTGACAGGATAGGCAGTTCCACACCCCTGGATAGGTTTTACAACAAGACAAGATAGTACAGTAGCCAATGGTTAACAGGTTACATAATGTCTCTGCCCATGGCCTTAAGTTAGCAAGTTAACATTTAATTAATACTTTGATAAAATGTTATTAGTATAAAATATTGTGACAAAGTTCCTCCTCTATCTTGGTGGGTCCTGCACTTTTGGTGGATTTTCTTGCCTCAGAGATTCACCATGTGGGTTGGGGAACAGCCCAGAGACCTTCCCCTCTGGAAGAACCCCCAGTACAGGTCAATTGGGAGGTTTGGGGGGAACCCGGGCCCGCCCTCTACTCCAGGTTCCAGCCCAGGGCCCTGTGGACTGCAGCTGTCTATAGTGCCTCCTGTAACAGCTGTATGACAGCTACAACTCCCTAGGCTACTTTCCCATGGCCTCCTCCAAACACCTTCCTTAATCTCACCACAGGACCTTCCTCCTGGTGTCTGATAATGCTTGTGCTCCTCAGTCCTCCAGCAGCACACTCTCAGCTCCTTGCGCCTTTTGCTCCCAGCTACTCACACTCGCACCACAAACTGAAGTGAGCTCCTATTTAAAACCCAGGTGCCCCGATTAGCCTGCCTTAATTGATTCTAGCAGCTTCTTCTTAATTAGCTCCAGGTGTCCTAATTAGCCTGCCTGCCTTAACTGGTTCTAGCAGGTTCCTGATTACTCTAGTGCAGCCCCTGCTCTGGTCATTCAGGGAACAGAAAACTACTCATCCAGTGACCAGTATATTTGCCCTCTACCAGACTCCTGTACCCCACTGGTCTGGGTCTGTCACAGTTGACATAACAACATCGTCAAGGATGTGAAAAAAAAAAACCACCCCTGACTGACATAGCTGTGTGGACCTCATCCCTAATGTAGACGCAGTTTTGGCAACAGAAAAATTGCTTCCATCGCTGTAGCTGACTTTGTTGAGGGAGGTGGTGTTCCTACACCAATGGGAAAACCCCTACCATTGGTGTAGGCTGCGTCTACACTGTGGTGTTATGTAAGCGTAGCTCCGCTGACATAGCTATGCTAGTATATCCTCTGTAGTGCAGACACAGCCTCAGTGACTTTCAGTGAGACTTCTGCTTCTGGGATGTTCAAACAGGCCTAAAGCATCTTCTCAGGGGACTATTCATTGTGTGTTTAGGTTTCTTTTTGTGTGTATTTGTTTATTTTTTCATGCCTCTCAGCATCGCCTATGAACTTGTCACATAAAGAAACAAGCCACAGTTCAATCAAATTTGTGCCTTAGAGGTTAAAAAAATGTGAATTGCATAAATTACCTCCAAGATGTCAAGACCTCCTTTGTCACTCTCTGTTTTAGCACTGAAAAAATATAAATGGGGGGATAATATGTTTCATATGCTTCAAATTAAGTTTCAAACTTTAATTTACATTTTAATGATTGCTTGCCTGAGTTACTCATACAGCCCCTATTTCTCTCTGAACTATCTGTTGTGTGCTTTCACCAGGTTCACACGTATTATACAAATTATTCAGAGCTATTGGAAATGCCTTTTGTCGCTAGAAAACAATAAAGAAATATGATGCTCAACTGAATAAATGCAAGAAATATGAGTATTTTTATTGATGATAATGATGATGGTGATGGTATGTCTGCAACTGCGTCCAATTAGATAATATGTGAGTTCAAAGAGTTAGGAACAGTTTAAAAATACAATTAGAATTAAATGAAATATAGGGTAATACTTGATGCTTTGGGAAGGCAGCTAACACAGGGGAAGATATAAGAGCTAGGTATTAATTATTATGTATAATGGGCATTAGTGAGCACAAGAGACAATGGCGTAGGAAAGAGGCAGCTAACCAGTATAATGGACACTGGCGGGGGCAGCAGAGGATAATTGAAAGGGGAGGGTTGGCTATATTGTATAATGGTTACGAGATGTCATAAGAGTTCCTCCATGAATTTCCAGTTATGTCTACTATATGGCTGAAAAGTGCAACAACAGTTGAGAAACCGGCAGATGTTTTCTGAAAGAACCAGTAGATGACAGCATACACTGACTTGATTGGGTCCTACCTGGTTCTGTCTTAAGCTCTGTTGCCCCTTTGACTCCTGCACTCAGCTTTGTTGATGGCTACTCTTTCTTTTTTTTCTTCCCTGCCTCCATCTCTGACCTCATGCATGTTGCCCCAGTGAACCCACCATAAAGTCATAGGAATGTGGGGCTGGAAGGGCCCTCAAGAAATCATCATGTCTAGTGCTGCCCTGAGGCAGGACCAAGTAACCCTTGACCATCCCTGAGAGGTATTTGTCCATCCTGTTATTAAAACCTTTCGTGATGGGGATTCCACAACCTCCTTTGGAAGCCTATTCTAGAGCTTAACTACCCTTATGGTTAGAAAGTTTTTCCGATATCTAACCTGAATGTCCCTCACTGCAGATTAAGTCCATTACTTCTTGTCCTGTCTTCAGTGGACATGGAGAACAATTGATCACTGGCTTCTTTGTAACAGCCCTTAACATATCTGAAAACTGTTACCAGGTACCCTCTCAGTCTTCTTTTCTCAAGACTAAACATGCCCGTTTTTTTTTTTAACCTTTCCTCACAGGTCAGATTCTCCAAACCTTTTATCATTTTTGTTGCTGTCCCCCGGAGTCTCTCCAGTTCATCCACATCTTTCCTGTGCCCAGAACTGGACAAAGTACTCTAGCTGAGGCATCACCAGTGCCAAGTAGAGCAGGACAATTACCTCCTGTGTCTTACATACAACATTCCTGTTAATAGACCCAGAACGATATTAGCCTTTCTCACAACTGCATCTCATTGTTGGCTCATATTCAAATTGTGATCCACTCTAACCCCCATGTCCTTTTCAGCAGTACTACCACCTAGCCAGTTATTCTTGATTTTGTAGGTGTGCATTTGATTTTTTCTTCCTAAGTGAAGTACTTTGAATTTGTTTTTTATTGAATTTTATCTTGTTGATTCCAGATCAATTCTCTAATTTGTCAAGATTGTTTGGAAATCTAATCCTGTCTTCCAAGAGCTTGTGACCCCTCCCATCTTGGTGTCATCAGCAGATTTTACATGCATACTCTCCACTCCATTATCCAAGTCATTAATGAAAATATTGAATAGTAACAGACCCCAGAATGGCCCCTCCAGGACCCCACTACATACACACTCCCAGTTTCAGAAGGAACCATTGATAACTATTCTTTGAGTACGGTCTTTCAACCAGTTGTGCACCCATCTTACAATAATTTTGTCTAGACCACATTTCCCTAGTTTGCTTATGAGAATATCATGTAGGACTGTGACAAGAGTCTTACTAAAATCAAGATATATCACATGTACAGATTCCCCCATCTACTAAGCCAGTAACCATGGGTTAGGCTCAGCAACAGGCTTTACATGGATCATGCGGGAGCAATTACCCCTTAGAGCATGTATTGGAAGACAGTTACCCTTTGAGAGCAGAAGGATGATAGCATCAGGATCATTGTTTGTACTGTCTGCACAGAAAACAAAGTAACTCCCCAGGCTTGTCATTCCAAATGCCCTTCAGTGGTGTCAGGGGAGACCCCATCTTCTCCTGTAAATGATACAAATATGAGGTTCATAGATTCGAAGGCCAGAAGGGATCATTATGATCATCTAGTCTGCCCTGCAGTATAACACATGCCAGAGAACTTCTCCAAAACAATGCCTGAAGCAGATCTTTTAGAAAAACTTCCAATCTATGTCCTAATGCCTCAAATGTAAAATGGCGATAATCCTACTCGACCTCACAGGGCTGTTGTGTGGATGAAATCCAGTAATGTTTGGGACATGCTCAGATAGCATGAGGGCACCTACCCAAAGACAGTGCTCTTCACTCCATTGTGTTCCACAATATATGTCCCAGGCTGGGATATTTCAGAACTGAGCTGGACACATACAAGAGTGGGATTTTCCAAAAGCCACCAAGCTATTTAAGAGCTCAGTCCCAATGATTCTAGCAATGAGAGTTATGCTGCTAAATCACTTAGGTGCTTTTGAAAATCTCACCCTAAGGGCCAGATTTCCAACAACCTGGCACCCACAAATGATGACAGATTTTCCCAAAAAGCTCCGTTCCCATTTAGGTAATGGAAAGAGCCGGTTTTCAAAAATGTCCATCAGCCAGCAACTCTTGAGTGGCACTTAGAGACAGATTTTTGACACAGCTCATCACCCACCATGCTGAGCTGTTTTGAAAATGTGGTCCTTAGTTTGTGCCCTCCCTTGGCAATCAGCCCTCAGTTTGTGTGACTCAGCTTGCTGCTCTCTCTCTCTCTCTTCCTCTGCTCTGCCTCTCTATTCTGGTTTGAGCATCCAGGCCTAAATGTACAGATTATCCACTCACCAGCTCCCTTGGTTCTATGGGAAGGAAGGGGAAAGACACATTCATCCTCTCTGCCTGAGTCTGCAGACAGCCTGAGACAATACCTATGAGAGGCGGGAGTTGCCCTCAGTATTTCCAATACCACAATGCTTTACTGAGTCTGCAGAGAAATAGAGACAATCGTGCAAAGAGGGGACAGCTGCCTTGAGTGTAATTGACACAGCAACATCTGCCTGAGTTTGCAGAGAGCCCAAGATAGTAGCTCTCAGTGGAGGGAACTGCACCATTCATCCTAATGGAGTGCTGGACCCTCTGGCATTGGACAGACCCCACCACCCCCACCTCAGCAGGGGACACTGTGCTGCATTACAAGAGTGTTCTATAAATGAGAGATGTCTGTATCTATGTCAATAGTTAATGAATGAGGCATCAGTAGGTGGCACTCCTGAATATGCAGCTTTGTAGGAGTGATCAAACTTCTTGTTGTGCGTGCAATGAAAATGACTTCCTCTCTGCATGCAGCTTTTAACAGCCATCACAGCCGAGGGCCTCCAGTTGATTGTAATGTGGTGACACAGTAAACAAGCAACATCCCACTCCCAGATACCATCAGGACCACCGAGAGGGAGTTTGGGCCCCAGTGAAAAAAATTTTCCAGGTCCCCCCAGCAAGGGCAGACCAGCTAAACAGGGCCGATGGGGCGGGGGGGGGAAGCTGGGCCCCGGTAATTTGAACTGGTTTCCCTCCCTCTCTTTGGCCCCGGCTACCAAATGCAGGGCTAGGGGCCCTGAAGCCACTTCTTAGATGTAATAGAGAAAGAGACAATGTGGCACTCTCCCTCCTTCTTGCCGATCTATTACCCATATAAAATACAATTCCTCTTCTTCTGACATGTTGTATTTCAATGTTTATCTATGTTACCGGATGCTATCTTGATATGAAATTCATGCATAAGTAAAATAAAATTAGTTAACACGTAGGGCTGTGTTTTCATGGAGTTTTTGCCTATAATTTTTACTTTGTGCCATTAAAAACACATTTTCAAAAGACAGACACAACTTGCAGTGGACCTCAGTGATGTTCAGATGGTGACTGACAGGTTGTGGGGGATGACTAGGAAAGTTTATTCCACCAAGGAGTATTCAAATAGGCACAAACTTGAGTAGAGACTCAAATCTCTTAAACCTCAAATTGTAACCATAGTCATGAGATGAAACATTAGAGTTTTACCCTATGGGGGTGCTGTTTGTGTTCCAGCCCCACAAGCTTCAGGATGGAGGACACCAGAAATAGGCCCTTCCACTTCCTTCCAATTAGTCTAAGAGAGCAATAGGCCAAAAGGGACAATTAGTAGTAGTATTTATGTATATCACAGCTGTGATTTCATGCCCTAGCCAAGATCACAGCCTTATTGTGCTCGCTAGGGCTTGCGCACACAGTATGAGATGATCCTGACTCAATGGCCTTACAGTCTAAAAAGATAAAGGTAACAAAGATTGGGAAGAGAAACGGAGACACAGAGAAATGAGGTGATTTCCCCAAGCCCCATAGTAGTTACATGGTAGTGCAAGGACACAAATCCATATCTCCAGTCCTTGATCCACCAGCCCCCACTGCCTCAGGCTGGGAAGGAAGGAGAACAGAGCAGCTATACTGTCCAAATGCTGCAGCATGCCTGAATTGGGTCACTGATGAGACCTTACCATGTATACTGTACTGGATGATTGATATGCACTTAGAAAGGAGCAGCTACATTGTATAATGGGGACCGGATGTCAGCAGAACCTATGGGCTTACAAAGGGGCAACCATAGTATAAAAAGACGTCTAGGTGGCTGCAGAAAACAAGGGATAAAAAAGGAGCAGCTATAGGGCTAGATTCTCAGTTCTAGTAAGCTGATGTAGCTCTGTTAATTTCAATGGGGCTACACCAATTTCCCACAGCTGGGGATCTGGGACATTGGCTCCAGTGGAGTTATGGCTGATTCCCAGCAGCTGAGGATCTGTCTCACTGATTCAATGGAGCTACGTCAATTTACACCATAGGGGAATGTGGCCCATTGACTCCAATGGAGCTACATCAATTTAACCCAATGGCAATCCGGTCCGTTATCTTCAGTGGAGCAACTTTATTTTACACCACTGGAGAACGTAGCCCATAATGTTTGAGTGGGGAGCAAAAGGAAAGGTTGATAAATGGGCATTTATATCACAAAGTGAGCAGTATGGCAGTATTTGCCAAGAATGAGTCATGGACAGCTAGTCCATGAAATAAAGGATTGTTATTGGCAACGATCTGGGCATTATAATGGACCATCATTGCTCGGAAAGTTAAACTATGCTTCATCATGATGTGAACCATTTCCCCGCAGAGACTCATTAGGCTGTTTCACTAAATGCAATTACATTTGGGAAAAACAACTCAAGTCAGACTGGGCATTTCTAAGAACAAAACTTTGGAGGCATAGTGGTGATGGGTTGAGTTTAAAAAATTTGGGACTCGATTGTACTTATGCAAATCCTTGAATTGGACAGGGAATAACAAACTCCCACAAGGTTTTGCAATAAGAAAGAAGTGGATAGGCTTATTCTTCCCTCAAAACACCGGTATAATTCAGGTCAATGTGGGACAGCTTTCCTCAGAAAACTTACTGATGGAAATGCTTACTTCTGGGAACTAGATGTGGACAATATACTGTGATGCATAAATGCAATGGTTATATAGACTATGCCAGAATGTTTACATTAATTGATGTGTGTACACACACAAATGTGCATGTGTATCCCTCTGCACAAACCACTGTCCTCCTCTGCCTCGTTTCAGATGTTCTGATATTTGCTCTTTTTTACACTTGGTAGAAGGTTTTCTTGAGCTCAGGTGATGCCCAGTACTCCCAAAGCCACAACAGCCTTGGCATCTGGAAACCAGGAAGGCTGGGATTCCCAAAGCAAGCGTAGGGAACTAAACACACAAATTACAGTTGGATGTGGGTGCCTATTTCCCATGGGCTCCTTGGAAAATCTCAGACAGACTTCATATTTTATAAAGGATAAATACCAGCATTAGAGCCTCAGCTATGCAGTGCCATGTTGTTTTGGACCGAGAAGAGGGACTCAGTTCAGACATGTCTTCACAGCTGCTCTACCCTCCCTCCAACCTTGAATACTTGGTCATGCACAACGCTTTTTCTGCATGTTTTTGTTTTTTGGGCAAATCTCTGTGCAGGTAAAGCTGGGGGGAGGAGCTGTTGTTGTGTGCATGGGGGAAATACCATGAGGGAAATTAAAGATCTTAGAAACATCTAAGACACCAAAGTTTCGTGTCCACATTTCATTTTGCAACCATGCAAAGACACTTCAAGCAGAACTGGACAATAGGGGCCATGATATAAGTCCCTCCTCAAACTTTCTGCCTTTAACATCACAGAAATTTTTTCAGGCCAAGTGTTGTGAAATCCTGAGTGATGCTGGGGAAGAAGAAAGGCCCAGTCAAAGAGATCGATAATAAATCCAGTTAAGATTGTAGGCAATCATCATAATTCTGATGAGATCTGGACTAGGTTATTCAAGGTGGTCTAAAGAAATTAGATACTGAACTGCCAATGGGAGCTGGGTGCTAAACTTCCTGAGGCCGTTCTGAAAACCACAGCCTAAATCATGCCTAAATTCTGCATTATAACTTTCCTGAAGGCCCTCTTCACCTCTTGGTTCCTCAGACTGTAGATGATAGGGTTAAACATTGGGGTGATGACCATGTACATGAGGGACAGAGCTTTATGGAAGCCTGGGGACAGCTCCGCTGATGGTGTCATGTACATGATAATGATGGTCCCATAATACAGACTCACCACCAGCAGGTGAGAGGCACAGGTGGAAAAGGCCTTTTGCCTCCCGGTGGAGGAGGCGATTCGCAGGATGGCCGAGAGGATAAGAACGTACGACACAATTATGAAGAGGAAAGGGACAAGGCTTACCAGGGAGCAGGAGACCAGAATGGTCATTTCCACCAGAGGGCTTTTTGCACAAGATAATTTGAGCAACTCCTCCATGTCACAGAAGAAATTATTAATTTCTTTTGGGCCACAGAAGTTTAGGTCGGGCACCATCCCCACTACTGAAGCCGAGGCTGAGAAACCAGTTATCCAGGAGGCAGATACCAACAGAAGGCAGACCCTGAGGTTCATCATAACCTTATATCTGAGTGGGTTGCATATGGCTAAGTAACGGTCATAAGCCATGACTGCAAGAAGGGAGCACTCTATGGAAGCTAAAGCACCGAAGAAAAATAACTGTGTGATACAGTCCCTGTAGGAGATTGTCCTATCCTCTACCTGGAACCCAGCCAGCAACCTGGGGGCAATGACTGAGGTGTAGCAGGTCTCCAGGAAAGACAAGTTCCCCAGGAAGAAGTACATGGGAGTGTGAAGCTGCTGATCAGCCACAACTAGCGCAACCATGAGGAGGTTCCCAGCCATGGTCAGAACATAGATCACCAGAAACAGCACAAAAAGCAGAATTTGAACTTCGTTCAGGTTCCCGAATCCCAGAAGGATGAACTTGGTGATGGATGTTTCATTTTTCCATTGCATGTGTGCCATGTATTCTCTGCAAGGAAAGAAAGGAAGGAAGAAAGATTTACCAAACCTGAAAGATCTCCTTTTCCCCAAACTACAACTATTTCCTAGTTATTCCATCCCTTTTAACTGTATTCAGTATCTACTTAGCACCAGATTATCAAAAGCGTTTAAGGGCCTAAAGATTCACTTACTCTTCTAGTGGCATTTTACAAAAGTACCTCAATAACTAAAGTTCATTGATTTGAATAGATCTTAGGTGCCTAGATGCATCTGAAAGTCCCACTAGACACTGAAATACCTTTAAAAATCTGACCCGGGACCTGTTTAAGTACATTAGTAAATCCAACTAAACACCTATCTGCATCATAAATGCCTTTGAAAATATGTCCCTTAATATATCATATTTTTTCATGCGGCCTGATGTGATATGGCAGTTGTTACAACAGCTACAAATACTTCCATTAACATGAACCCAGAACTTCATGGAAGGGTCCTTTTCAGTTAACTCTGTAAAGGGAAAAAAAACAATGGAGTTATGCATCTGCAAACCCCAGAGTAACCTACCTATAATTTTATCAGCAACATGCAATAATATATATGGGTAAGATTCTCATTCCACATCCATTTAAAGCCTGCTTCCTTTGCACAGCTGTATTGGCATAATGGGGCCATAGGAGAACTGGTTAAAAAAAATATTCTATGGAAATCTGTTAGTTTTCAGCAAAACATTTGAAAAAAGATTTTGGCACAAAAGGCAGTTGCAGTGCCTCGTGGGATATGTAGTTTGCTCTTCATCTCCCCATTCTCTTCAATGGGCTGGGATCCCCATCTGGACTACATCTCCCATAATACAGCAGGAATAGGGACTCCATATTGCACAGTTTCCCCTTACTAAAATGGGAGATTATGATGCATTATGGGAGGTGTAGTCCAATTGAGGATGCCAGCCACAGAGGAGAATGCACAAGAAGCAAACTACAACTCCCAGGAGGCACTGCATCCCCCAAGTAAATATTTCCATGTAAAAAAGGAAATTTTCCATTGAACACGGACACATTTTTGAAAATAAAATAAAAAAAAATTACTCAAAACCCCAATATCCTGTTGAAAAATAGTTGAAGGAAAATTTTCAGCCCAGATATTAGTATGAATGAGATTTTGGTCTATAGGACTAGATGCTTTAGCTCCAGTCCAATGGGTCAGAACACAACATGTAACCCTTCTGCCCATCTACGTTGGCAGCAACAAGGGCCGGGTTCTGTATCTAGGGGTTCCATTTCAATAACGCAATGCAAAACCAGCTTGAGCCCCCACCCAGTGACCTGGGACAATTACATACCACCCCCTGGGTGCCTCTAAGAGACAATACTTCCCCTCTCGCAAGCACGGAGTCTGAGTGTAGCAGAAAATGTTTAATAACATGAGGTAAACGACATCAGCATTAAATTGGACAAACACCACAAACAGGATTCATAACACAAACCATGAGCAAAAAAACCCACCCCAGCAAATTGGGCTGTGTCCTTTCCCTTTGGTTCTTGAATCCAGCAACCCAAAAATCACCCAGAGTCCCCAACTTCCAGCACCCCCAAAGTCTCTTGGGTCCAGCAACCACCCAAATTCCCAAAAGTCTAACAACCCCCAAAGTCTCTGTCCCTGGTCAGTGCAGCCCCAGAGTAAAGGGGGGGGGCACGCAGGGTGTTAAGGGACACCTTACATGAACCAAGGCCGGCCGTCTCTCCGTGGGGTTCCGCTGCAGCCTTCACCACGAGCCAGTTCACTTCCTGCCGTCCCACAAACTGCTCCACTCTACGAGCTGCTCCGCTCCACTCACCAACCTGTGAGCCACTCCAGCTGTCCCTGCAAACAGCTCCACTCGCCATTCCTTGGGCCACTCCAAACATCCCCGCAAGGCTCCGCACCACTCGCTGCTTCTCCACTCATCCCCACAAATTGCTCTTCCAACTGCTTAGCAATATAGATTCAGGCTCCCACACTAGTTAACACAGAACTCAGTGATCTCAGCTCTTAATAATTTTGGCTCTTTTACAATTTCAGATCATAGTAGGGGAACCCCAGTGCTGGTGCACCATTAGCCCAAAGTGAAATCAGCTCAGCAGCCTGTAACTAGACTCCTAGTAGAATCAAAGTTAGCTCTGATATGCAACAGTGGAGAGAGGAAATGGTGTAATTGGTGCAAGTGACAGACAAGTTCAAATACCTATCCCCATCCTCTCTCAATTCACTAGGTTTTGTAACCCATGCCCCTTGTCAAACAAGTGCTACTTAGGTAATGGTGAAGGACTCACAGTCCTTCTGTCATACAACAGTTCCACTGGCCTTGATTCACAGAATCAGGGTAACAAAACTTTATTCTTCCTGCCCCAATAACAGAGAAACTGGGGATCCCACACCAGCCAAAGTAACCACTTTCAGTTGCTGTTGTTTCATGCCAGGTGAGTGGGTGTGACTATGCAAACAAGATCAGCCCCTGGAGTTCTTTTCCACACTCGCCATAATTCACCACCAGATGTCAGGGTAGAGCTCATCCTGACTCTGCTTACAACATATGAGCATAACTACAAGATATGAGCTTTTAGAAAAATGCCTGCGTGGAAATGAGTCTAGCACTGCCCTGCAGGATCCCAGACCTGGGCTCAGTTTAGCTTCAGAGGACGCAGGAGCCATAGTCCCATTTCTTCATTCAGGGTGCTTTGCTCCCAGCCCCGAACAAAACATACCCTCTGATCTAGCTGCAGAAGTGTCCCTGCTAACATAAGCTGTGATGCTGAGGCATGAGCAACTGAGATAATAACTAGTGAGCAGGGCTTTGCAGATGAGAGTATGCAGATACAGAGACAAAAATCTGCTCTCTCAAACTGTCAGCCACCCTACTCAAGTAAATTGGTTTACAAGGAATGAAAGTTAGTGCATATACAGTATGAGCATAATAAAATGTATATAGATCCACATAAATAATAAGGTGCAATGCTTCTTTGGTCCCAATGTGATGGATTAGATGGGCAGCTCAGTCTATTGATCTTAACAAGGAGAAAGTTAACAGGTGACTTGATGATGGTCTATAAGTAAATAGGGAGGAAATTTTTGATTAAAGAAGACTTTTTAGTCTGGCAGAGAAAGATCCAATGGCTGGAAACTCAGGCTAGAAATAAGTTACATTTTTTTAACAGTGTAGCCTATAGGGTGGTGAGATTAAGAAATAAGTAAATATTAGATTTGGGGTCTAAGTCAGCACAAGTGTAGAGAAGGATGGGAAATTGAAGTTGCTAGTGTGTGAAAGTCAGAGATAAATTGGAGACAGAGTGTTATGGGAAAGTAAGAGTTAGCAAGGACAGGGCCAAGGGTTATGTTACTGTTATGTCTGGGTTATAATTGGTTTAAGCAGGTTTTTCATCAGTGTTTTTGAGAATTGTTGAGAATGTTTTATTAAAATGCTGCTACCTATATTGATAACATGGGAAGGACATTGGTGCAGATGTTAATTTAAATAATGTGTAATATAAAGAAGCAATAAGAAGGTGGTGGATATATAATTACGGTAAAGGACAGGTTCATGTTCATTAGTATTATAATATAGTATAAAAGGAGTAGCCGTGCTAAATTATAGAGCTCTGCAATTAGCATCTAAAGGGTACCATCACTCTGTTCTCAGTGGACTGATCTCCCATTGATATACCCTTCCATCTTTGAGTGTAAGTGTACTTGTAGGATTGTGTAAGTGGTAGTTGCACACCTGTTTGCTTAACTAATCATTTTTCTTTTTAATAAAAATTGGTTGTATCAGTCAAAGTGTTGCCTGGGGGGTCCTCTACTAAATAAATTTTCTGTAACCTACCTAGAGGCTTGAACCTGCAAACCAGGTTGGGTTTTATTTCACCGTTATCTTTAACTATTTAATATTAATTGGGACATTTCAACATAAAGGCTACAACAGTGAGTGTAATTAACCATTAAAACAACTTACCAAGGAATGTCGTGGATACTCCATCACTTGGAGTCTTTACATCAAGACCGGCTGTTTCTTTCTTTATGGGCTGGTTGCAAAAATCATTGGGTGAAATTCTCTGGCCTGTGTTATGCTAGAGCTCAGACTACATGATCATAATGGTCCCTTCTAGCTTTGAAATCTATGAATCTGTGACCTTATATGTCTCTTGTATCCCTATCATCAATTATACTATTATACTTCACTGTGAGATCCAGGGTGGTTGATCAGTGCTCTGAAATTCTGACAGGCAGGGATCTATGCCTGGCTTTGCCACTGACAGGCTTCATGGTCTTGATGATGTCACTTCCCATGTTCTGTCTCAGGTTCCCCAGTTCTAAAATTGAGCTTTTACTTTGTGACTTAGGCCTAGTCTTCACTTACCGGCTGGTCCGGAGGCACGCCATCGATGTTCTGGGATCGATTTATCGCGTCTGGTTAAGACGCGATAAATCGATCCCGGATCGATCCCGGAAGTGCTCACAATCGATGCCGGTACTCCAGCTCGCCGAGAGGAGTACGCGGCGTCGACGGGGGGAGACTTCCGGCCGCGTCTGGACCGCGGTAAGTCCGGAGTAAGGTACTTCGAATTCAGCTACGTTATTAACGTAGCTGAATTTGCGTACCTTAGTCCGAAGTCCGGACTAAGTGTAGACCAGCCCTTAGGAAGGAAGGGAGAGATTTTGAAAGGGACAAAAAGGACATAGGATAGGTGCCTAATCCTGTTCTTTCCTTTGGAACTCTTTGCCAAAGAGCTCTATAGAAAGGTTTAGTATTATTATTGCACACATGAAAACAAATATTGCATGTAAGGCTACTAGCTATACTAGCAACATTTACTCACCCTTACCCTTGTTCTTATCACGGTTCAGGGCTAGCTGCACCTTTGACATCTCTCAGTGCAGATGAGAGGCTTTGAGCTTTTACCTCACTGGGGTGCAAACCTGCAATTCTCCTACTCTTTAGACCCAGTCCCTGGGTTGCAACACCCGTTCATTGGCCCTTGCAAGACTTCCCCACAGGGAGCTGTGACTGGGGTGAACACAGTGACCCAAACCAGCCTTTGTGAAGCCAAATATTTAATCTGAACAGCAGGAATCAAAGCATAACACAACAGCCGACATGCATCTGTCTGACCTAAAGCTTAGGTAGGCTTAGCTTATCCAAACGGCTGGTTCTGGGACGAATGGTGTGTACCCCTGCAGCCTCTGCGTCCTTCTCTCCTAAGCCAAGTGGCTCAGATTTTCAACCACTCCCAAAGCTCCTTGTTTCAGTTTCTCACCTGTTAGTCCTCCCGTCTGCAGTTACCAGCCCCAGTGCTGAACCCAGCATGGTGGAGGTAACACTTCAATGGCACTGACACCAGGACTGTCCTTAAAGTACCACAAAACAGGGAGACATCAAATTATTGTCTGCTTCCCAGCCTACGTGGTCTCTGGTCCTATTGGAATTAACCTCCTGGCAGCTGTCTAGCAAGCCACACAATAACGATCAAATACATAGATAATATTCATAAGGTAGCACAGGCAACTCACGTGTCCCTTACACTCCTTACCAATGTTCATTCGAATGTTGAGAAGCTGGGACTTGCTTGTTGACTTGTAGTACCTTTTAGATGATCTTGCTGCCTACTTATATGCCTTTTTCCAATTCACTAAAGATTACATCATTGTGATGGTTTTCTTCCTGACCCTTTTGTGGATTGCTTTGACTCCCTCCATGAAAAGACATAATGACACCTTCTGCTACCATTTTAAAATGCCTGTTGCATAAACAAAATTAACATGTGAACCTCAAGTGGGTTATTAATTTGGTAAAGCTTTAATGACAAAAAGGCTCTGGAGAAAAGTTCTAGTTCTTTCTTTCTTTCTTTCCTTCTGTTCATAAAGAAACACACAATGAAAGTACAAAAAGGTAACTGTGACTTACAACTTGTAAATGGTTTCAAATACAGCATGCTACATGGGGTCTCCAATATAGAGGTCTGCTCAAACCTAATTTTAAAGCCTGGCCTGAACATGATTAGGCCAGAGTCAATCCAAACCTGACCCCAGCCCGAGGGTGTCAAGTTGTTTTCAGACCTGACCTGATCCAAACCCAACACTTGTAGTAGGATACTGTTGGGTTCAGGTTGTCTTGAACAGTGTGGTGAGGTTTGGGGCTGGGGTGTGTGCTGAGGAGACTGGGGTTCAGAGGGAGTTCAGGCAGAGGTGGATGTAGAGAAGGGCAGTGGGAAAAGCCCCACCTTGGCCTCAGAGACACACAGCAGGCTGAGGAAGCAGTGGGGTCAGGGAAACTGTGGTGGTATGTTGTTCCCGCTCCCCTGCCCTGGCCACCCACAACAGCTGCCTTCCCGGCTCCTTGCTACCCATGTCTGCTATGCTTTTGCAAAACCGGCAGTGAGTCCTGCCCTGGAGGGGAAACAGCCCTCCTCCCTGTTCCCAAAATGATGTGGTTCTGGCCAGCCTCCCCTTCCTCACCTACCCCACCTCCAGCCCCTGCCTCCATGCACCCCCTCTCCCCAGCTCCAAGGGGGCTGGGCTGGTGGAGGAGTGTGTGCTGAGTTGCACCATCTTACAGATTGAGTTTTCATACTGTAGTGGGGCAGCTGTCCCACTCCTGGAGAATTTAGGCTGCAGCAGGCCACTGGGCCTGCGCAGCTGGGCAGCCAATCAGAGAAGGGCTTAGTGGGAGCCAATCATCGCCTGCCTTGTTGGTGGGGAATTTTCTTGGATGGGAAGTGGTACCTGGAGAGGGGTTGTTAAGATTGGCTGTTGTATCCAGCCTAGCCCGTGCTAATTCCAGTTCATGCTTCATCTCTTTTTCTCTCAGCTCCATAGCTCTCTTGTGGGCCTCCTCTTTGGCTTTTTCTTCTCTTTCACTCTGCTCTTTCTCAAGTTTTTTTAATTGAAGCAGTCTCTGTTTTTTTTTTTTTTTTTTTTCATTTTCTTCTGCTTCTAGTCTCGCCAGTTCTATTTTGTTAGCTACTTCTTTGGTAGTCATTTTCCTGTTTTCTTGTGCTGGGCCACACCCCTCTGTAGTTGACTGAAACTGGGATGCACTCAGCTCAGGTTGCTGCTGAGGTAACAGAGACTTTCAAACTGGCTATCCCCGAGTAGAGGAAAAAAAAAAAATTCAGCTTGTAAATTCCTTTTACCAGTTGTTTGCTCACTGATTGAACCCTTCTCTTAACAAAGACCCTTTTTTAAAAAAAAACTTAACACCTCTGCCTTCAGGCAAGGAGAGATAAGATATGCATCTACCTTCAGCTCTGTTTTCCAAGCAGCTGGAAAGGAGGAAAAAAAAAAATCTTACTGGCTTTTGGTTTAAAATTATCCCACCGCTCTGCCACCATGTCAAGGCTGCTTCCCCACTTTGAACTTTAGGGTACAAATGTGGGGGCCTGCATGAAAACTTCTAAGCTTAACTACCAGCTTAGATCTGGTCTGCTGCCACCATCCCAAAGCTAATTCCCTTCCTTGGGTAGCATTGAGAGACCTTCACCAATTCCCTGGTGAATACAGATCCAAACCCCTTGGATCTTAAAACAAGGAGAAATTAACCATTCCCCTCCTTTCTCCCACCAACTCCTGGTGGATAAAGATCCAACCCTCTTGGATCTATAAACAAGGAAAAATCAATCAGATTCTTAAAAAGAAGGCTTTTAATTAAAGAAAGAGATAAAAATCTTCTCTGTAAAATCAGGATGGAAAAATAACTTTACAGGGTAATCAAATTTAAAGAGCTCAGAGGACCCCCCTCTAGCCTTAGGTTCAAAGTACAGCAAAGAGAGAGAAACACTCTAGCAAAAGGTACATTTACAAGTTGAGAAAACAAAGATAAACTAACACGCCTTGCCTGGCTGTTTACTCTCAAGTTTGAAATATGAGAGACTTGTTCAGAAAGATTTGTAGAACCTGGATTGATGTCTGGTCCCTCTCAGTCCCAAGAGCAAACAACGTCCCAAACAAAGAGCACAAACAAAAGCCTTCCCCCCCCCCCCCAAGATTTGAAAGCATCTTGTCCCCTTATTGGTCCATTGGGTCAGGTGTCAGCAAGGTTACCTGAGCTTCTTAACCTGTTACAGGGAAAAGGATTTTGGAGTCTCTGGCCAGGAGGGATTTTATAGTACTGTACACAGGAGAGATGTTACCCTTCCCTTTATAGTTATGACAGAGGCCATATGATTGAATTATAACCATGTGCACCAGTGATATTGCCACTGTTCGACAACTGCAACAAATCTTGTACAAAGCATGTCATGTAAGATATCAATGGAAAAGTTATGATTTGCTAAGTATGATTATCCCATTTCTATATGCATGTAGTGATTTTGTATCTGAAGTTATGAATATTGCCTATGCACTGGTATCTTACATATGTGCTGTATTCCTGGGCAATACCTACCAGATAAGATTTACATCTAGGCTAGACAGCTTTGTGTTGATGGCACATCAAATACACATAGCTTTCACAATGGGCCATAGAAGAGACTCACTGCCCCCAGATGGCTCTTACTGCAGACTTCTCATCCTCCAAGGAGCCAATGGCTATCCCCTGTGAAGTCAGCAAGCCATCTAAGGACATGTGATATGCTCATGTGACCCTGAACCCCATATTATGACTAACTTTGCACAAACTTTGCTGTGAGCTTTGTTTGAAACAGAAAATTTCCAGGCACATGACAAAGGTTATAAAAGACCCTTGGGATAATTCCATTTTGCCTATTTCCTGCCCTGATTATCTGGACCGTGGATTTACAACTAAAAGGAGCATATTAGAATCATAGACTTTAAGGTCAGAAGGGACCATTATGATCATCTAGTCTGACCTCCTGCACAACGCAGGCCACAGAATCTCACCCACCCACTCCTGTATCAAACCGATGTCTGAGCCTTTGAAGTCCTCAAATCATGGTTTAAAGATCTCAAGGTGCAGAGAATCTTCCAGCAAGTGACCCATACCCCACGCTGCAGAGGAAGGCAAAAAAACCCCAGGGCCTCTGCCAATCTGCCCTGGAGGAAAATTCCTTCCCAACCCCAAATGTGGCGATCAGCTAAACCCTGAGCATGTGGGCAAGACTCACCAGCCAGACACCCAGGAAAGAATTCTCTGTAGTAACTCAGATCCCACCCCATCTAACATCCCATGAGAGGCCATTGGGCATATTTACCGCTAATAGTCAAAGACCAATTAATTGCCAAAACTAGGCTATCCCATTATACCATCCCTTCCATAAACTTGTCAAGCTTAGTCTTGAAGCGAGATATGTCTTTTACCCCCACTGCTCCCCTTGGAAGGCTGTTCCAGAATTTCACTCCTCTGATGGTTAGAAACCTTCATCTAATTTCAAGTCTAAACTTTCTGATGGCCAATTTATATCCATATTCATCCCTCTGATATATTTATAGAGAGCAATCATATCTCCCCTCAGCCTTCTTTTAGGTAGGCTAAACAAGCCAAGCTCTTTGAGTCTCCTATCGTAAGACAGGTTTTCCATTCCTCGGATCTTCCTAGTAGCCCTTCTCTGTACCTGTTCCAGTTTGAATTCATCCCTCTTCAACGTGGGAGACCAGAACTGCACACAGTATTCCAGATGAGGTCTCACTAGTGCCTTGTATAATGGTACTAACACCTCCTTATCTCTATTGGAAGTACCTCTCCTGATGCATTCCAAGACCACATTAGCTTTTTTCATGGCCATATCACATTGGTGGCTCATAGTTATCCTGTGATCAGCCAATACTCCAAGGTCCTTCTCCTCCTCTGTTACTTCCAACTGATGCGTCCCCAGTTTATAATAAAAAATCTTGTTGTTAATCGCTAAATGCAGGACCTTGCACTTTTCACTATTAAATTTCATCCTATTACTATTACTCCAGTTTACAATGTCATCCAGATCTTCCTGTATGATATCCCCATCCTTCTCTGTATTAGCAATACCTCCCAGATTTGTGTCATACCCGAAACTTTATTAGCACATTCCCACTTTTTGTGCCAAAGTCAGTAATAAAAAGATTAAATAAGATTGGTCCCAAAACCAATCCCTGAGGAACTCCACTAATAACCTCTCTCCAGTCTGACAGTTCACCTTTTAGTATGACCTGTTGTAGTCTCCCCTTTAACCAGTTCCTTATCCACCTTTCAATTTTCATATTGATCCCCATCTTTTCCAATTTAGCTAATTCCCCATTTGGAACCGTATCAAATGCCTTACTGAAATCGAGTTAAATTAGATCCACTGTGTTTCCTTTGTCTAAAAAATCTGTTACCTTCTTATTGAACTATGTACTAAGGACCTTCCAATCCTTTGGAAGTTACCAGAGAGACTTTACAAGCCAGCAGTCTATAACATCACTGCTACAAACCTGATATAAGGACATAGCAATGATTTTATGTATATGATCTATTAACCATTTTAATTCTCTTCTTCTTTTACTAATAAACCTCTAGATGTTAGTTACTAAAAAACTGACAGCAGTGTGATTATTGGGTAAGATCTGAGTTATATATTGACCTGGCTATGTGTCAGATCTCTTGGGATTAGAAGAACCCTTTGTTTGATTAAATTGATTTTCAGTAACCACTCATCATAAAGTCTAGTGTCTGGATGGTGAAACTAGGGCTGGAATTCCTAAGGAGACTGCATCTTTGACTTCTCATTAACCAGTGTGATGAAACAGAAGTTTACTTTTGTTACTGTCTTGGTATAATGTAATAGAATAACCACCAGTTTGGGGTGAGTCTGCCCTATTTCTCAGTTGTTTAATCTTAATCTGGTATTCTCAGATGTGACCCACTGAGGCACAGTGATGCCTGCCATTGCAGCCATCTTGTTCTCAACTGATGCAAGAGCACATCTTGCTGGGATTACCTGAATACCTCTTTGTTGGTGCCTGTGGCAAATTGCCAGCACTAATATGATGGGTCCCACGCTTTCTCTTCTTGTGGGTGTGTTCAGGATGCCATTTCTCGCCCCTGGGTATTAACTGTCCCACTAGTATCCCAGAGAAGGGGAGAGGAAATGGAGGGACCCAGGCCTGCCCTCTACTCTGGGTCCCAGCCCAGGGGCCTTAGGGATAACTGCAAATCACTTGAACTAGTGATTCCTTCCCCCGGGCTACTTCTCTCTCTGGCCCTTCAGCTTGTGGGGCTTCCTCCCCCTCTCTGCTTGGGCAAGGTTTCTCCTATCCCTTTGTGTCTGTGGAGTTCCTTTGCTCTGTACAAGCTGGGTTTCCCTTTACCTAGGGTCTTGGTCTTCTAGCCCACCACAGCCCTTTTCCAATGTCTCCTCTGCTTCCCTCCAAACTGCTCTCCTTCAAACTGCTCTCTGCTCCAACACTAAACCACACTGCTTAAATTCATTCAACTGTCTGATTGAAGCGGGGGGGGGTTATCAGGTGACTGGCTTCAGGTGCTCTAATTGGCTTGTAGCAGCCTCTCTTCCCTCTACATGGAATAAGGCTCTCATCATCCTGGGGCTTACAAATCTCCCATCTATCACTCTCCTACTGCCCTCTGGCCATGCTGTATCACAGTGCCATAGTCACAAAGTAAAAGCTTCAATTTTAGAATTCGGGAAACTGAGACAGAACATGGGAAGTGACATCCTCAAGACTCATAGACTCATAGACTTTAAGGTCAGAAGGGACCATTATGATCATCTGGTCTGACCCCCTGCATACTGCAGGCCATAAAACCGTCCCTACCCCTTCCCTGGACTCTGCTGTTGAAGTCCCCAATCCTGTTTTAGGTGACTTCAATCGGCAGAAACCCTCCTGCTAGAGATCCCTGCCCCATGCTGCGGAGGAAGGCGAAAAACCTCCAGAGGCTCAGCCAATCTGCCCTGGAGGAAAATTCCTTCCCGACCCCAAATATGGCGATCAGTAAGACCCCGAGCATATAGGCAAGAGTCTCCAGCCTGACCCCTGTTAGCCATTATACAATTTGCCTACCATTGCTTGGTTTTCCTTGACTACTATGTTTTACCATTAAACCATTCCCTCCATAAATTTATCTAACTTAATCTTAAAACCAGACAGGTCCGTCGCCCCCACCGTTTCCCTCGGAAGGCCGTTCCAATATTTCACCCCTCTGACGGTCAGAAACCTTCGTCTAATTTCAAGCCTGAACTTCCCCACGGCCAGTTTATATCCATTCGTTCTCGTATCCACATTAGTACTGAGCTGGAATAATTCTTCTCCCTCCCTCGTATTAATCCCTCTAATATATTTAAAGATAGCAATCATATCCCCCCTCAGCCTTCGCTTTGTCAGACTAAACAACCCAAGCTCCTCTAGTCTCTTTTCATACGACAGGTTTTCCATTCCTCTGATCATCCTAGTGGCCCTTCTCTGCACCCGTTCCAGTTTGAGTTCATCTTTTTTAAACATGGGAGACCAGAACTGCACACAGTACTCCAAATGAGGTCTCACCAGCGCCTTGTACAACGGAAGCAGGACCTCCTTATCCCTACTAGATATACCTCGCCTAATGCATCCCAAGACAGCATTGGCTTTTTTCACCGCCACGTCGCATTGTCGACTCATAGTCATCCTCCGGTCTACAAGAACCCCTAGGTCCTTCTCCTCTTCCGTTACTTCTAACCAATGCGTCCCCATCTTGTAACTAAAATTTTTATTAGTCATCCCCAAATGCATCACCTTACACTTTTTACTATTAAATTTCATCCTATTTCTGATACTCCAATTCACAAGCTCATTCAAGTCTCCCTGCAGGATATCCCTATCCTCCTCCGAATTTACAACGCCTCCCACCTTCGTATCATCCGCAAACTTTATCAGCCCACTTCTGCAATCGGTTCCGAGGTCAGTTATAAATAGATTAAATAAAATGGGTCCCAAAACCGAACCTTGAGGCACTCCACTAGTAACCTCCCTCCAACCCGACAGTTCACCCTTTAATACGACCCGCTGCATTCTCCCCATTAACCAATTCCTTATCCACCTCTGGATTTTCATATCGATCCCCATGTTTTTCAGTTTAACCAATAATTCCTCATGGGGTACAGTATCAAACGCTTTACTGAAATCCAGGTATATTAGGTCCACCGCATTTCCCTTATCTAATAAATCCGTTACTTTCTCAAAGAAGGAGATCAGATTCGTTTGGCACGATCTGCCCTTCGTAAAACCATGTTGTAATTTATCGCAATTGCCACTAACCTCCAGGTCCTCAACTAGTTTCTCTTTCAGAATTTTCTCTAACACCTTGCACACTACAGATGTTAAACTAACAGGCCTGTAGTTACCCGGATCACTTTTTTTCCCTTTCTTGAAAATAGGAACCACATTAGCTATTCTCCAGTCTAACGGGACCACCCCCGAGTTTACAGATTCATTAAATATTATCGCTAACGGGCCTGCTATTTCCCGCGCCAATTCCTTCAATATTCTCGGATGAAGATCGTCCGGTCCTCCCGACTTAGCCCCATTAAGGCATTCAAGTTTTGTTTCTACCTCGGATACGGTAATCCCCCATCCTGAATGCCCCTCTGTAGTGGTGCTAGTATCCCTAATACCTTCATTGGCCTCATTGAACACCGATGCAAAATATTCATTGAGATATTGCGCCATGCCTAGATTGTCTTTAATCTCCTCTCCGGCAATAGTCTTCAGCGGTCCCACTTCTTCTTTCTTTGCTTTCTTCCTATTTATGTGGCTGTAAAACCTCTTACTATTGCTTTTAATTCCCCTCGCTAGGTCCAACTCTACACGGCCTTTGGCCTTTCTCACTCTATCTCTACATTCTCTGACTTCGCTAAGGTAAGTTTCTTTACTAATCCCTCCCCTCTTCCACTCTTTGTACGCTTTCTGTTTTTTCCTAATCGCCCCTTTGAGTCGGTCGCTCATCCAGCTCGGTCTAAATCTCCTGCTTTGTAATCTTTTTCCCTTTTTTGGAATGCAGGCCTCCGACAGCTCATGCATCTTTAACTTGAAGTAATCCCAGGCTTCTTCTGCCTTTAGATCCATTAATACGTTTGCCCAATCCACTTCCCTTACCAGTCCCCTTAATTTGTTAAAATTGGCCTTTTTAAAATTATAAACCCTAGTCTTTGACTTAATTCTGTTACTCCTCCCATGAAGCTGGTCAGTGGTGAAGCCAGGAACAAATCCCTGGCTGGCAGAATTTCAGAGCACTGATCAATCCCTCTGGCTCATACTGACTCTCAATAAACTATCATAGTGTACTTGATGTTAGGGATATAAGAGACATATTAGGTTACAGATTAGTAGTTTTCAAAGCTAGAAGGGACCATTATGATCATCTAGTCTGAGCTCCTGCATAACACAGGCCAGAGAATTTAACCCAATGATTCTTGCAACCAGCCCATATCTTGTGGTTGAGCAATAGCTGAGCTTTTAGAAAGAAACAGCCTGTCTTGATTTAAAGACTCCAAATAATGGATTATTCACTACATCTCTTAATAAGTTGTTCTGATGGTTAATTACACTCACTGTAGTAGCCTTTATGTTCAAATGTTCCCAAATAATATTAAGTAGTTAAAGAAAAGGATGCAATAAAACCCAACTTAGTTTTCGGGTTCGAGCCTCTAGGTCAGTTACAGAAAAAGTATTTACTACAGGACACCTAGGAAACACTTTGAATAATAGAACCAAACTTTATTAAAAATAAAATTGATTCGTTAAGCAAACAGGTGTGCAATTACCACATACACAATCCTACAATTACACTTACACACAAAGATGGAAGGGTATATCAATGGGTGATCAGTCCACTGAGAACAGAGTGATGGTACCCTTTAGATCAGGGGTGGGCAAACTTTTTGGCCTGAGAGCCACATTGCATTTTGGAAATTGTATGGAGGACTGATTAGGGGAAGCTTTGCCTTCCCAAACAGCCAGACATGACTCGGCCCCCACCCCCTATCCACCCCCGCCCCACTTCTTGCCCCCTGACACCTCCCGGGACTCCTGCCCCATCCAACCCCCCTGTCCCCTGACCGCCCCAGGAACCCCTGCCCCTGACTGGCCCCTGCTGCCCGCCTGGGACACCTGCCCCATCCAACCACCCCTTCTCCCTGACCGCCCCCGGAACCCCCACCCCTTACTGCCCCCTGCCACCCCATCCAACCCCCCTCCTTCCTGACTGCCCTCCCTGGACCCCTGCCCCCATTCAACCCCCCTGTTCCTTGCCCTCTGACCGCCCTGCCCACTGACCGCCCCCCACAAACTCCTTAGCCTCTATTCAACCCTCCCGCCCCCTTGCCACACCACCACAGGAGCCCATGACAGACAACATGGAGAAATTCGCTATCGAGGCAATAGCAGCTGACTTAATGCACTTAGTGTGGACATAAACAATCGACTATATAAAATCGATTTCTAAAAATTGACCTAATTTCGTACTATAGACATACCCTGAGGTTTTCAAAGGAGCCTATGGGAGTTAGGCATCCACATCCAACTGTAATTTGGATGCTTATTTCCCTTTACTTCCTTTGGGAATCCCAGCCTTCCTCGTTGCCAAATGCCAAGGCTGTTGTGGCTTTGGAATTACTGGCCATCACCTGAGCTCAAGAAAACCTCTTCCATCAAGTGTAAAAAGGAGCAAAGTTCGCACCATCTGAAACCAGGCAGAAGAGAATAGTGCTTGGGAAGATGGACACACATGCACATTTGTCTGTGTATGCACATCAATTAATGTACATAGCATTTATATATTATATTGTCCATATTTGGTTCCCAGAAATAAGCATTTCTATCAGTAAGTTTTCTGAAGAAAGCTGTCCCACATTGACCTGAATTATACAGGTGTTTTGGGAAGATAAGTCTATCCACTTCTTTCTTATTGTAAAGCCTCATGGGAAATAGTTATTCCCTGTCCAATTCAAGGATTTGCATTAGTACAAGCAAGTCTCAAAACTTTTAAACTCAACCCATCACCATTATGGACAATTTTGTGTCTCCAAAGCTCTGTTCTTAGCAATGCCCGGTGTGACTTGAGTTGTTTTTCCCCAAATGTAATTGCATTTAGTGAAACAGCCTACTGAGTCTCTGGGGGAAAATGATGCACATTATGACGAAGCATAGTTTAACTTTTCGAGCAACGATGGTCTGTTATAATGCCCGGCCCTTTGCCAATAGTCATCCTTTATTTCATGAACTAGCTGTGCATGACTTATTCTTGACACATACTGCCATCTAGTAGTCGCCTCACAGACTAAATCTCTTTCATATTAAGTATCATCTAGTGGCCAATATATACTGTAGGGCAGTGCTTCTCAAAGTCGGGCTGCTGCTTGTGCAGGGAAAGCCCTTGGCGGTCCGGGCCGGTTTGTTTACCAGCCGTGTCCGCAGGTTCGGCTGATCGCAGCTCCCACTGGCCCTTTGTAAGCCCATAGGTTCTGATGAAATCTGGTCCCCATTATACAATATGGCTGCTCCTTTCTAAGTGCATATCAATCATCCAGTACAGTATACATGATAAGGTCTCATCAGTGACCAAATTCAGGCATGCTGCAGCATTTGGACAGTATAGCTGCTCTGTTCTCTTTCCTTCCCAGCCTGAGGCAGTGGGGGTTGGTGGATCGAGGACTGGAGATATGGATTTGTGTCCTTGCACTACCATGTAACTACTATGGAGCTTGGGGAAATCACCTCATTTCTCTGTGTCTCAGGTTTTTTTTCCCAATTTTTGTTTCCTTTATCTGTTTAGAATGTAAGACCATTGAGTCAGGATCATCTCAGACTGTGTGCAAGCCCTGTAAACAATAAGGCTGTGGTCTTGGATGGGGCATGAAATCACAGCTGTGATATACATAAATACTACTACTAATTGTCCCTTTTGGCCTATTGCTCTCTCATACTGATTGGAAAGATGTAGAAAGGGCTATTTCCAAGGTTCTCCATCCTGAAGCCAGTGGGTGCCCCCATTAGGGTAAAATCCTGATTTTTCATTTCATGACTATGGTTACAGTTTGAGGTTCAAGAGATTTGAGTCTCTACTCAAGTTTGTATCTATTTGAATACCCCTTGGTGGAATAAACGTTTCTAGTCATTCCTCACAACCTGTCTGTCACCATCTGAACACACTGAGGTTCACTGCAAGTTGTCTTTCTTTGAAAGTATGTTTTTAATGACACAAAGCAAGATTTATAGGCAAAAGCTCCATGAAAACACAGCCCTATCTGTTAACTAAATTTATTTTACTTATGCATGAATTTTTTCAAGGTTTTGCCTTATAACACAGAGAAACATTAACATAGAACTAGTCAAAAGAAGCGGAATTGTATTTTATATGGGTAGCAGATTGGCGAGAGGCGTGGAGATGCCATGGTGTCTCTTTCTATCTCACATCCAACAAGTGGCTTCAGGACCCCTATCCCTGCATTTGCATGGCAGCTGGGAGTGGGATGTTGCTTGTTTACTCTGTCACCATGTTACAATCAACTGGAGGTCGTCGGCTGTGATTGCTGGAAAGAGCTGCACGCAAAGATCTGCACAGAGGAAGCCATTTTCAGTGCACGCAGAACAAGAAGTTTGACTCCTACAAAGCTGCATATTCAGGTTCACCACCTACTGATACCTCATCCATTAACTATTGCAATAGATATAAACATCTCTCATTTATAGAACACTCTTGTAATGCAGCACAATGTCCCTTGCTGATGTGCGGGTGGTGGGGTCTGCCCAATGCTAGTGGGTCCAACACTCCATTAAGATGAATGGTGCAGTTCCCTCCACTGAGAACTATTGTCTTGAGCTCTCTGCAGACCCGGCAGATGTTGCTGCGTCATTTACACTTAAGGCAGCTGTCCCCTCTGAGCATGATTGTCTCTGG
Organism: Trachemys scripta elegans; assembly: GCF_013100865.1. NCBI lineage: Eukaryota > Metazoa > Chordata > Testudines > Emydidae > Trachemys > Trachemys scripta. The sequence goes on along the minus strand of NC_048311.1, from coordinate 277,232 downwards.
CACTCTGCAGACTCAGGCAGAGAATGTGTCTTTCCCCTCCCTTCCCATAGAGCTGAGGGAGCTGGTGACTGGATAATCTGTATATTTAGGCCTGGATGCTCAGAGCAGGATGGAGAGGCAGAGCAGAGGAACAGAGAAGGTGAAGCAAACTGAGGGCTGACAGCCAAGGGAGGACTCAAACTAAGGACCACATTTTCAAAACAGCTCAGCATGGCAGGTGATGAGCTGTGTCAAAAATCTAAGTGCCAGTCAGGAGTTGCTGGCTGATGGACATTTTTGAAAACCAAGCTCTTTTCAGTGCGTAAATCGGAGCAGAGCTTTTTTCGGAAAATCTGTCATCAGTCGTGGGTGCCAGGTTATTGGAAATCTGGCCCTCAGAAATCATCCCAGTGAAAGTGGGAGAAGAGGGTGGAGTCTTTGTTAACTGGATAGGCAGTGCATTCTGTCAATACTAGGCTGGTATGGGCAGAGATACGGGACTCCCAATGCGCACATGGATGGTATTGTGGTTAAAAGCATTGAACTGGGACGGAAGAGATTAGGCTTCACTGTCTTCCTCTCCACTGACTTTCTGGCTCACCTTTGGTACATCGCTGGGGCTAAGTTTTCCCCATCCAATAGGAGTTGGGTACCTAACTCCCCTAAACTCTTTTAAGAATTTCAGCCTATTGGCTGACTCTTCATTTAGCCCATATCTCTTTAAGTCAAACTTACACAACAGGTAGATTCTGAGTCATATCTTTATTTGCTTAGGAAAGATCCTCAGCTGGCATACCTCAGCGTATTCTTGTTTATTTCAGTGGAATTACGCTGCTTTCCACCAGCTGGGGATCTGCCTCTAAAGGTGAATTTCAGCTGTGTGCAGAGTGCCAGCACCAATTCCTACTGTGTTTTGTGCTTAAGTGGAAACTCAGTGATACACAGGTCTTTCCAACTCGACAGTGAGTGAAATTTGAGGAGAACAAAATCAATTTAGAATATGGACTCTATGAGCCAGAGTCCCACTTGATGTAAATCCATCTAGCTGCATTGCCTTAATGGGTCTCGGTCAATTTACACCAAGGGCTAGATTCACAATGGGACGTAGGTGTTGTGATGCTGAGCATTAAATCACTTAACTTTTATTTGCCTAGAAAATCACTGGGATGCACAAAACCTGAGTTCAGTGCCCAGGCTCCCTCCACAATGAATGGGGAGAGGTAAGTACCTAGAAACGGGATTTTAAAAAGCCAGCTTGAGACGTGGTTCCCTAGTCAATGGGAGCTGCTGAGGAGAGGGGTGTATTCAAAACCCTGCCGCTGTCATAGAGTTCAGTTTCTGTATCCTGTGGTGGGAGGCAACTCCTGCTTGGGATTCTCAGCTGGGAACCCTCTAACCCCATCTAAGGTTTTGTTTGCAAGAAGCTGGGGTGGGGGAGAAGAAGGAGGAATTAGGAGGAGGAGACCATTCATAACTTTTATCCCAGTGGTTAGGGTAATCACCTGAGATATGCCCCTTCCCATGTGGGTGCCCTCCCCACTGGGATATAGGATACTTAACATGGATCTCTCTCAATCTCTCCTGTTCAAGCCTGAATCCCTTTGTGAATATAGCCCTAGATAAGGATTACACCAATTGGCTCCAGTGATTATTATTATTAGAAAACCCTAGCAATTTTAACAGTGATCAGTCCAATAAGATACTACAGATATTAAATAAGGATTTTAAAGAAAATACCCTAGAGGAACTACAGAGTGTAATAGACAAAGATCTTCTTTGTAAAGAATTGGTCAGATCCTCAGCTGGTGTCAATCAGTCATACCTATATTGAGGTCAGTGTCCTAGATTAAAGAGAGATTGGGATGGGAAGAAGAGAGAAAAGAGCGAGAAGGTGTGAATGACTCTATAGTCTGGTGTTTATAGCATTCACCCTGGATGAAGGAGACCCACAGTCTACTCCCCGTTACTCCAATGATTCTTGGACACATGGGGATCTGGCCCTTTAAATTTAATGAAGATATACGAATTTAGAGCACCTGTGAATCTGGTCCAAAGTGTCAGTGAGATATCTGAGCTGAAAAATGTCCAAAACAACAGTTATCCATCATTCCATGCATTCTTATTTATACAAAATAAAAAACATCATCACTACTTGAGAAACTTGAATTTCCCCAAAATTTTTCTAGAGCCCTTTTCACCTCCTTGTTTTTCAGGCTGTAGATAATGAGGTTTAACATGGGGGTCAAGATGCTGTACTGGACGGAGAACATTTCATCCAGAACCACAGAGGACACTGAGCTGGGTTTTATGTACTGGAAAAGAGCTGTCAGATACAACAAGCAGACCACAATAAGGTGGGAGCTGCAGGTAGAGAAGGCTTTATGCCTGCCCTGTGTAGAGCGTATCCTTAGGATGGTGGAGATGATGTGAATGTAGGAGATCAGTGTGAGGAGGAAGGAGCTCAACACAAGTATCACAGTAGAAGTGAGAAGCAGCACTTGATTGATGAGAATCTCAGTGCAGGACAGTTGTAATAGTAGAGGGAGCTCACAGCTGAAATGGCTGATTTGATTGGTCCAACAGAAATGTAACTTGAGGGCAAAAACTGTGTTAATTGTGGCACCTAAGAAGGCCAGGGTCCATGCACCACTCACCAGCTGAACACAGATCCCTTTGTTCATTGTCTGTACATAATGCAATGGGTGACAGATGGCAGCATAGCGGTCATAAGCCATGGCTGAGAGAATGAGAATTTCTTTACCAGCTGAGAGGAAAAAGAAGATCTGGGCAATACAGTCATTGACAGAAATAGTTTTTTGCTTTGCTTGGAAGTTCATCAACATGTTAGGCACCGTGACTGAGGAATAGCAGATATCAACAAAGGATAAATGGAAGAGGAAGAAGTGCATGGGGGTGTGTAGGTGAGGATCAGCCTTTATGAACAGCATGATCATCACATTCCCCACGAGGGTCACTAGGTAAATAACTAAAAACAGCAGGAAGTGGAAAATCTGCATCTGTGGGTCACTGGAAAGTCCCAGGAGGATAAATTCGCTCACAGTGGTTTGATTTTCCATTGCTATTTTTTCAGGAAAACTGTGACCTGCAAGAATGAAGGGAACAAATATCATAAAGGAAATTGAAGTGGCCTGTGATGAATATCCGATCAGTAGGATGAATGTAAAGAGGGCCCTACTCCATCTGGTAAAATGTGTGTTTTAAATGGACAAAATAGACTACAGTCACAAAGGATTTAGGCCCCTAACTGCCACTTTAGGTGACTAAATCCCAGAATCAGGCCCCACTGGGATTCACAAAAACCCTGCTCACCAGGGAGTATGGGACAGTGTTATGTGGGGCTCCCTCAGTCTCTCCTGTTGAAGCTGTTCCACTGAGGTTAAATAATGAAAGAGGCATTGGAGCAGGGGGACTGGATTCTGGATCTCCTGCATCAAGAGAAAGTGCTTTTGCTATCAGGCTATAAAGTCATTTTCTCTCTCTCTCTCTCTCTGTCCTGCTATCTCTGTAATCTGCCCTCCTGACTGCAGTGGATCTACAGCTGATTTATACCAGCTGGGGACCTGGGCCTTTGACTGCAGCGCAGCTCTGGCCAATTAGCACAATCTGGGGATCTGGCCAATTCTATAAAAATAATCTCTTTGTCTGTTAGATTTTGTAGGGGTTGTTTAGAATTGAAAAGCCTATAGAATATCTGTTTTGTCTTATTGGATTCATTCCTATTAAAATTTCTAGGATTTCAATAATAATAATAAATAATTAATTATTAATAATAAACCCCAAGGCCTAGACATACTGGTTTGGCACCCAGCTGGTATAGCCTGCCAAACCAACCCAATATGAAGAATATAGGCAAAGCAATCATTTTTATGAACAGCATAAAGAGGGACATCATCAGAACTTAGCTGGACCACAGGCTTGTTGCCCAGCAGGGTGTGTTGTGTGGTGGTGGGGAACCCCAGGTCAATGTCACACAATGGCCAAAACAACCTAAGAAATAGGAGATCATTGTCAACAAAAGTGAAAGTGGCTAGTAGTGTAAAGCAAGAAGGGATTGGATGTCTCATATATTTATAGACTCTAAGGCCAGAAGGGATCATTGTGACCCTCTAGACTGACCTCCTGGATAAAACAGGCCATAGAACATCCACAAAATTGTTCCTAGAGCAGATCTTTTAGAGAAAAAATATGTGTTTAGAAAAACAGTGTGATGGATTTTGGAAAATCTGGAAGAGAGAAGCTGAAGGAAATGAATGTTCCAACCTGGAAGGAGAGGAACGATAACAATACAGAAAAAGAAATGACCAAACATAGATTCAGCAGATAGCGGACAGCTTTTTCCAAAGAGGAGAATCTGCACAAATGGAAAGTGAAAGCCTGAAAAGGGAGATTAGTGGTGTGTAACATTTGGTAAAAGCAACAATACAGGATAAATAGCAGCCACAAATGAAAGAAATATTGAAGACAAACATGAGTGAAACAGCACCTGAAGAAAGTACAGGAAATATGCATGATTTGTTGATTGAGATCATACAGAATGTAAGAGACACAGAGCACTGAGCAATGCTACCAAGGATGAAATCTGTAGACCAGCAAAGACTGGTTGATATAGTGCATGTATTGTATGAAGCACTCAAGGAAGCAGTAAGACCAACAAGTACTAACCAATTGAATTATATCATTTATGCTACAGCTGCCAACAGCAGCTCTTCCTTTTAACATCAATCATCTGAGGATGTGAACCACCAGAAAACTTGCTATATTCAAGAAGCTCCATGGAAACGAAGGATAAACCAGAAAAAAATAAGTATTTATGTTGAGATACCAATCTACTGGATGAATTTGACAAATCATTTGAAGGGAAATGACAAGCAAATAGCCCTGGAGGTGAAATATCAGCTGAATGAAAGGGATGTGAGAGTTGTGAAGGAGCAATGTAAACAGAAGCTGATCACTCTGAGTCATTGTCTTGAAGATATTCAGAACAAATTTGTCAATAGCGAGAACATACTCTTCACGAGAGACCCTAGGAGATTCTTTGATCTGATTAAAGTTAAAAAGCAGAACAGGAAAAAATAGTCAATGAATAATGTGAAAAAGTTTCACAGCTATTGGAATGATATCTGGTCTGAGCATGTACAACAAAATTAGACAGCAGACTAGATAAAAAAATGCGAGGGAAAAATTTTAAAAGCACACAATAGAGGAATACATAGGTATATCAAAGAAAGAAATAGATGAAGTACTGAGAGGAATGAAAACTTGAAAGCACCCAGACTAGAATGCATGGATTCTGGCTGAAAGGTCTAAGAACACTTGAACACCTTAGTAAAAGTTTGAAGAACAGATGTCCAAGATAGATTGTGACAGGGAGAACCAAGCTCCTGGTGATGCACAGAGCATTGAATATCAATCAAGACTTGGACAGGATTCACATCTGATGATGTGATGGAGGAAAAGGTCTGCTATCTGTGGAGGAAGCAATTGAGAAAGAAGAATATAACATCAAATTATATGCAGAGTCAACCAGTTTAAAGATCATTTGATCGCGATAACAAGCTATGACCGAGCTGCTTCGCAGCCCAAGAAAGCATGAAAGAAAGAAGAAAGCTAATTGCCAAAGAAAGGTTTGAAAAATTTACAAATAAATGAATGGACAGACAGTGGTGGAGAGGGATCAAACCCATTAGTGAGAGAAGATTAACAAACTCGTGACTTGAAAAAAGATACCTCAAAAGAGAGACAGAGAACATGATTAGGAGAGCACGTGAGTATGGCTTAATGATGCACAAAGCAAAATTGAATGACAAAACTGCAGAATGTGTTCCGAAAATGAAGAGACAGAGGAGCCTGTGTTGAGCACCTCAAGGAGCTTGGCTGGGAGAGAAGATATGAATGGATAGAATGCGGTTGCCAAGTGTCTCCCTTGGAGCCTCTGTGGCACGTATGGATTTAAACAAAGCATGCATTATTACAACCACCAAATTGAAAGAGCTCTAGAGAATGAAGAGATCTGGCAATTGTCACAGACCAAACAATGCAAGCAAAGAGGCTGGACATAGTTGTGGAAAAGGAGACAAACAAGCCCATGTTGACTCATATTGCCAGACCAGCAGACAGACACCTAAAAAAGAAACTAGGAAAGAACATGTTAAAGAATGAAGAACTTTTTTGCAATGAAGAGGAAATTTTTTTGGAAAACTAGAACAAAGATGTTCCCAGCACTTGAAGTGACCCCTCAGGATTTGAATGAGCAGCACAAGAACATGTTAGGAGTGTGAGACATCATGGGCAGTGACCTCTGGCAGACAGCAATCACAGGCATTGTGAGGATTTTAAGGAAAGAAAAAGGAGAACAAATGCATTTGCGCATCTAAAAAGCAGAAATTCTGCAGAGGGTTTACCCAAACCTATGGAGTCGGTTTGGCATCAGGATTTACTGATGACTCCTGGGGATACATTTTAGACAGTAGCTTTCCCTTTGTAAGCTTAAAAATCTTGTATGTTTTGAAACCAATTTTATTTTAAAAAATCCCCATTTTGTAATAGTTAAGGAGAATAATAAAAATCATAATAAGTGAATGTGCTCAGCAAACATCCTCTGGGTACAGTGACATAAATTGGAAAGTGGGGTCTGTTTGAAAATTAATGGGACTTTTGTACCTAAATCAGTTCAGCTCCCTTGAAAACCCCACCCAATGGGACTTTTGACTCAGTGCCCTGCACGTCTGAATATCAGGCTGTTCATACAGAAGATAATCTATCCTGTCCCCATGGAAGTGACTGGCTATTTTGACCTTGATTTTTAGTGAAAATGGCAATGAAGTCAATCAAACAAATGCCCAAGCAACGAGATGGACCTTGTGCTAAAACCTGAATGTCAACAGAGGCAGATTCTGTGCAAAGTGAATTCTAAAGATAAACCCCTGCTCCAGAGAATGTCCTGCCCCTAACCTTACCACCTCCTAACAGTATTTCTCAATAACCAGTCTGTGGACCGGCACTGGTCCCTGAGATCCCCCTGACACAGTTTAGTAAGGCAGCAAGCTGGTCCCTCATATCAAATAGGTTGAGAAACACTGCCTTAACACAAACAACAAGGAGTCTGATGGCACCTTAAAGACTAACAGATTTATTTGGGCATAAGCTTTCGTGGGTAAAAACCTCACTTCTTCAGATGCATAAGTGAGGTTTTTACCTACGAAAGCTTATGCCCAAATAAATCTGTTAGTCTTTAAGGTGCCATCAGACTCCTTGTTGTTTTTATAGATACAGACTAACAGGGCTACCCCCTGATACTTGGCTTAACACAGGTTTCAGAATAGCAGATGTGTTAGTCTCTATCTATAAAAAGAACAGGAGTACTTGTGGCACCTTAGAGACTAAACAAATTTATTTGAGCATAAGCTTTCGTGGGCTACAGCCCACTTCATTAGATGCATAGAATGGAACATATACGAAGAGTAGATATATACATACAGAGAAGTTGCCATACCAGCTCTAAGAGACTAATTAATTAAGATGACCTATTATCAGCAGGAAAAAATAAACTTTTGTGGTGATAATCAAGATGGTCAATTACAGACAGGTGACACACACACCTGTTCCAAAAATAGATACTACTGTTAACATGCACCAACAGATCTCAGTTGTCTCAGTGCTGTCTTGAGAGAGAGAGCGAGAGATGGGTGATTCAAATCAATGTGTTGCCAACCAGGGCCCCTGTGCTGCAACTGACTCCCTGTCCTGTTAACAGACTGCTGCATCCGGGCAGAGGTCTCATAGGGCACGTCTTCACTACCTGCCGGATCAGCGGGTAGCAATCGATCTATTGGGGATCGACTTATTGCGTCTAGTGAAGAAGCGATAAAATCAATCCCCAATGGCTCTGCCGTCGACTCCGGAACTCCACCGCGGCAAGAGGCGGAAGTGGAGTCGACGGCGGCACGGCAGCAGTCGACTCGCCGCCGTCCTCACAGCCAGGTAAGTCGACCTAAAATACACAACTTCAGCTATGCTATTCATGTAGCTGAAGTTGTGTATCTTAGGTCGACCCCCCGTAGTGTAGACCTAGCCATAGATTCAGAGTCAATGGGACTCTGCAGAGAGACCCACCCCTGGATAAGAAGAGCAGAATCTTGTCCTTTCAAATGGAAAGGATAAAAAAAAAGATTAAGAAGGAATAAAATGTGAATCAACTCACCTATCTTTAAAGGTGGATTATAAATCTGGTGAGATCATTCTGACCTGTGATCTCCTCTTTCTGTTTTCTTAGTCTGTTTATATACCTTCTTCCTGAACTGTCTGTCTAATCTCTCTCTCTGCCTCTGGCATACAGCATCCAAGAAGATCCAATATTCTTTACCAGGAGCAGAGAAACCCCTCAGGGTATATAGGGTTATCAGTCCAAGTGGAGAAAAGACCCTTTCTTTGGGTGACTCCAAGACAAACAGCTGATTTCTTGAGAGCTGATTAAATGTTGTCTTGTTCCCCTGGGACAAGATCCCTGAAGTTCACTCTCTGTAAAAAGGTCCCAGTAACATTGTGCTCAGTCAGCCCTTAAGCAACACTCTAATGCATAAGAATGAGAGCATTGAGGCTTGAAGTCTCAAAAGAGCCAAAGTGAATTGGGTATTCAAATCTCAGGGACAGTCTGAGGCAGGTATTTAGGCTCAGATTTTCAAAAAGCAGCCTAAGGAGCTAGAAACCCAAATAGCAAACCATTTGACACTCCTTTGAAGAGCCTAACCATACTGTCTAATCACCACCAGAGGGCAGCAGAGGAGACAGCATGGGAAATTCCCCGCCATCCTTAGGCATCACCGATAGGTGGATACACAGGTTAAGGGACAAGAAAAGAGCAAATAGACTCTATCAGATGTCAGGACGGAATAGGAGATGAGACAAAGGTGGAGCTACACTGTATAGAGCTGGGAGACATTTTTCAGACAATAGCCGAAAATTGCAGCTTTGGTCAACCCCATACTATTTGTGAATTGGACATAAATTCAACAAATGGTTTCATCTGGGGGGCGGGCAGAAGGGGGATCTAAATTCACAAAGCAGCTCAGGGAACCTTAGAGCCTCCTCAGTACCTTTCACCTAGCGGTGAGGGCATTCACATGGGATGTGGGAGATGGTTGATTAGTTTCCCTCTCTGCCTGATGGGGTGCAGAGATGGGAAGTTAGGTCTCCCATCTCTCAGGAAAGTGATTTAATCTCTGGGTTTTAAGGTATTTTAAGCATAAGAATGGCCAGACTGGGTCAGACCAATGGTCCATCTAGCCCAGTATCCTGTCTTCTGACAGTAGCCGTTACCAGATGCTTCAGAGGAAATGAACAGAACAGGGCAATTCTGAATGATCCACCCCCTGTCATCCAATCCCAGCTTCTGGCAGTAAGAGGCTAGGGACACCCAGAGCATGGGGTTACATCCCTGACCATCTTGGCTAACAGCCATTGATGGTCGTATCCTCCGTGAAACTATCTAGTTCTTTTTTAAACCCACTTATACTTTTGGCCTTCACTTTTGGAGCAGGATTGTCTCCTTGTCTCCTACTGAAGCTCTTTGTATAAATCAGAGGCACATTGGCAGCTGGAGATACTTATGGCTATAATACAGCCATAGTCACATCTAGAATGAATTTACAGCTTGAATGGTCCCTTGCAAGTCTTCTTCATTCGAGAAGAGTCAGTACAGGGGCATTTTGATTTCTTAAATCCCTCAAAATTGCAATCCAAGGCAATGCCACTTCCCCAGGGGCTGGTAGGGGAACCCGGGCCTGCCCTCTACTCTAGGTTCCTGCTCAGGGACCCTCTCGTCAGCAGCCAGGGTCTGCACTGTCCCAAACCTTGCTGCCATTTCCCTGAGCCTTTTCCTACTTTTCCTCTTTCAGGCTTCCACTCCATCACCCTTCTAGGTAAACCCTTCCTTTGGGGCCAGGATCCCAAGCCTCTCCTCTCCCCCTGGATTCCCTCCTTTCCCTCTCTAATGCCCAGAGTGACTGCCGGCTTCCTCCCCTTTCTGTTGCCTGCTTCCTGACTTACAACAGTGTAGACAGACCCTCTGATACCTGACCAGCTTGTGCGAGGATTGGGCTATTTGGGGCATTGCTGTTTGTTTCCTCTTCTTGGTCACAAGTTGTCATAACTATAAAGGGAAGGGTAACAGCTCTCCTGTGTACAGTACTATAAAATCCCTTCTGGCCAGAGACTCCAAAATCCTTTTACCTGTAAAAGTAACCTGGCTGACACCTGACCCAAAGGACCAATAAGGGGACAAGATACTTTCAAATCTTGGGGGTGGGGGGGAAAGGCTTTTGTTTGTGCTCTTTGTTTGGGAATTTGTTCGCTCTTGGGACTGAGAGGGACCAGACATCAATCCAGGTTCTCCCCATCTTTCTAAACAAGTCTCTCATATTTCAAACTTGTAAGTAAAAAGCCAGGCAAGGCATCTTAGTTTTACTTTGTTTTCTCAACTTGTAAATGTACCTTTTACTAGAGTGTTTATCTTTGTTTGCTATACTTTGAACCTGAGGCTAGAGGGATGTCCTCTGAGCTCTTTAAGTTTGATTACCCTGTAAAGTTATTTTCCATACTGATTTTACAGAGATGATTTTTACCTTTTTCTTTAATTAAAAGCCTTCTTTTTAAGAACCTGATTGATTTTTCCTTGTTTTTAGATCCAAGGGGTTTGGATCTGTATTCACCAGGGAATTGCTGATGGTCTTTCAAGGCTACCCAGGGAAGGGAATTAGCTTTGAAATGGTGGCAGCGGACCAGACCTAAGCTGGTAGTTAAGCTTAGAAGTTTTCATGCAGGCCCCCATATTTGTATCCTAAAGTTCAAAGTGGGGATACTGCCTTAACACAAGTCTACAATAGTGTTGGAAAAGATACAAGCTTGGCCAGCTAAGCCAGAATCTCATTAGACAGGAGGGAAAAGGAGAAGGATGGGAAAGAGAAGAAATAAGGTGGGGGAAGAAAAAGGACACATCACAAGGAGAGAGAGAGAGTCTCATATCTCAGGTTGTACTTGGATTTAACTGGAGCTAGTGGCAGTGTCATCTGGTTTCCTCTCTCCATCTAGATCTGGTCAGGACATTGCTCAGAATTAGGACGATCCTCTCTTTTTTTTTTTGGTCCACCAGTTAGGCCTAGTTTGTGATGCAACCATTTTGGGTTACTGAATTATCAGACTCACACTTTCTTAATTACCAAGCATGATCTTAACCCAGTCCTGGAGTTATATCAGGACACCTTTCTGTTTGGACTAATTCAGTCTTTCCGTCGTTCCTTTTCCATCAACATTTGTTATGATAAGATATTGTCGCATCTGTGGAACTTTCCAATACTTTTTACAGTGGAGCTCACAATGAAGATAAATTTGTTGACCCAAATATGAAAACATGTTACCCTCACAGGTGGATTGAAGAGTTTATTTCCCCCCAAATTACAGAAGATTATTACTATCGGCCATCTGCTAAGGACCAACAAAATGCAAGTCTCTGTGCTTAAGATGACACTAAAGGGAGTCTATGGCCCCAAAAGCTTAAATATAACAGATAAAGGCTGGAGAGGCACTTCTTTCTTTCTTTCTTTCTTTCTTTCTTTCTTTCTTTCTTTCTTTCTTTCTCTCTCAGACCTGAAGAAGAGTTCTGTGTGGCTCCAAAGCTGCTCTCTCACCAACAGAAGTTGGCCCAATAAAAGATGTGACCTCACCCTACATTTATGTATTTATGTAAGTCAAAGCTGTCACATTTTCAAGGAGACCCAGTGTACTTCATTTTAATCAGGGTTTGTGGCCAGTTTCTGATCTCAGTTATCCCAGTGCAAACACATTCACCCAAATGAAGACAATGGAGTTAAGTCTGGATTCTGATCTCAGTTACCTCAGTGTAAATCCAGAGTCATCCCTCTTAAATCAACGGATTTAAAGCCAGATTCTGAACTCTGCTCCAAAACTATTGGATTTCACTTGCTATAACTTGAGTAAACAGAGTGAATCTCCACTGTTTTTAACTGGATGTAGCTTACACAAAATAACTATTTAAGAACTGTGGCCCAGATCCTCAAGGTATTTAGGCACTTAACTCCCATTGAAATCAGTGGGAATTAGGTACCTAAATACCTTTGAGGTTCTAGGCCTGAATTACTGATTCACTTCTATATTTTCGGTTTGTATGACTCCAGGTAAATATCTCCCAACCCCACCCTCTCTCCCTTAGACTCATGCTGGTATTATTGGAGCCATTTTATAGTCTCCTTTCCCTGCTGTTATTTCAGTGGAAAATTCTCCCTAAATATCAATGGATCTAACACAAAACAGAGTGTCTGAGCCAGACATTCCACTCACTTGCACTGGTTTGACACAGGTATAACTCCACTGATCAGAATCTTGTCCCATGTGTACACAGTATGTATCTGATTTTCAGAGGAGCTGAGAGAATCCACAACCGTGGTCAAACCACATGGACCGGATCCTCACCTTGTGTAAATCAGCACTGATCTCAATTGAGCAATGCTAGTTTACACCTGCTGGGGATCTGGCCCAGTTTGACCTGGGAAATCCGGGACTGCAGATGCCAATTTCTCATTTTCTTGCCCTGGGCTGCAATCTAGTAGACACTGCATTTCCTTCTTAAAGATGCTTTATATTTACTTTCTTAAAATAAGTTCGAAAAAAGCCCTTTCCTTTTTCAGAAGATTTCTTTCCCTGAGTCAAGCGAGTTTGAAAGCGTTTCGCTGTCTTGAAACACAGGAAAATAAAATAAAGCACAAAGTGTCTGTCATTCGCTCCTCATGTACCAGACAACCTCTGCAGGAGCAACAGCAGCCAGACCTCAAGGTGCCCACTCACACTTTGATCTTGTTAACATTTAGGCCAGATTTGCAAAGGTGTTTAGGCACATAAGGATACAGCCTAGTGGGATTTTCGAAAGCACCTAACCTGATGAGATGCCTAACTCCCATTGAATGGTAGGTGGCTAGCTTGAATAGGCACTTTTGAAAATCCCATTAAGGCTCAGTTCCTCAAAGGCATTTAGACACCTAACTCTCATTGATTGCAATGGGAGTTAGGTGTCTAAGTGTCCTTGCACATCTTTAGGCACCTAAATGCCTTTGGAAATATAGCCCTCCATCCATTGCCCTCAGGAGTAAATCTTCATTTATTTCTTCAATGGAGCAGGCGTACCCCATTAGTAGGGATTGTTTACAGTGTACTCAATTTGTGGACTGAGGGTTGGATGGCAGGAGTCCCACACATGGGCACACCCACTTTTGGCCCACTGCCTGACCCCTTGTGCCCTATTCGCACCTGTTCACCATTTTAGCGTGGGATGAGATTAGGGCAGGACCCAATCTGTCTTTGAACCTGCTATGCCAGTATCCATTCACATGGATCATCCTTCAGATGGGAAAAGGTTTATTCAACTTCTCAAAAGGGATTTCCAAAGGGGCTGACTAACTGGATGGTGATTTTCAATGGGAATTGGATGCCCCTTTGAAAATCCCAGCAACTATTTCCTAGTGACAAACCCAACTTTGCCAGGGAGCCCCAGTCATGCATTCGTGGAACAGGACCCCACTGTGCTAGGTGATTAACCAAACAATGGTACCTACCCCAAACAGTTTACAATCTAATTAAGACAACATGAAATACACGGTATAAAAAGATTATAGGACAAAGCAGAAAATCTCTGGAGTTCACTAGGCCAGACTGTAATGATTTTACTCACATGAGTAGCACCACTGACTTAAATTTTACCCTGAGTGGGTAAAGTTATATACATTGGCTTGGCAGAATTCGATGGGTAATATCAATGTTTACTTGTAAGTATTTTTTTTTATTTTGATCTATTTAAATTTTCACAGTTGCAGGAAATTATGGGGGGTGGAGGAGGGAGAAGAAGTGGCCAGGCAATTATTTAATGTCAATAGACATTCAAATTCAATAAATTAAGCTTTATAAACTATTATATCACAAATTGTCAACATCATATGTCAAAATACCCACACCTAAACCCATGATTATATTTTATCGTTGTTTAGGTTGCAATTTTTAAAAGTGCCTAAGAGAGTTAGGCCCACAAATCCCATCAAATTGAATGAGGTTTTGGTGCCTAATTCCTTTAGACTCCCTGGAAAGTCCCAGACTAATGTTAGCACCTAAATACCTTTGGCTTCTGGACCATAGATCCTTGTCAAAAAGTTGTAATAGAGCTAGAAAAATGTCAAATCATGTGAAAGATAGTAAAAAGCTGCCCAATTTGCATCATCGTGTTGACAGATGTGACAACATATTATCACAGCTTTCCAGTCACGTCCAAGTCTTCTCCAAGTTTTCAGAGAGTCTTATCAACATTTTCTGGATTGTAAGCAAAGTGATGTAAATGTTTGTGGAGCTACATCAAAAGTACTAGAGTGTTAAATGTCAGAAGCAAGTATCTGGTAAAATGGAGAACTATATCATAGGCTAGTTTACATACACAAAAAATGAGGGCCTGCTCCTCATTGAAAATAAGACCCTTTTCCATCATTCCAGCAGTGTAAAGGGATCTTTAAGAGCTTGTAAATTACAGTCACACCTATTTTAAGGCCCATTTACACTGCCAAAAGAATTGAAAGTTGTTTTATTGTAAATGAGACTCAGTCCCAGTAATATGGTTTCCAAATTCTAGGCCAAATTCTGCATTATTATTATTATCATTTGATTATATTTAGATACCAGAAACTATTTATTTAATATTAGTATGCTTTGATGGTTCACTTGATTTCCCCTCACTGGCTGCCTAAATCAATGATATCCAGGCCATTGGAAAATAACATCACGTCCTCTGAAAAGCCTTTCTCAAGATTTCCTTGACGTCTTTATTCCTTAGAGTGTAAATGAAAGGGTTAAGCAATGGTGTCACAATAGTATTGAAGACAGAGACAATTTTGTTCATGTCCAGTGAGTTCTGTTTAGAAGGCTCGACGTACAGGAAGATGGCGCAGCCGTATAATATAACCACAATGGTGAGATGGGCAGAGCAAGTGGAAAAGGCCTTTTTCTTGCCTTGGGCAGATGGGATTCTCAGGATGGTAGAGATGATGTAAACGTAGGAGACCAGGGTGACTGCACAGGAGCCCAGGATTACAATAAAGCAGATAGTAATGTACACCATCTCAATGAGGCGCGTGTCTGTGCAGGAGAGCTCTATCCAAGAATCTATGTCACAGAAGAAATGGTTGATGACAGTAGGGCCACAGAAGGACAACCTAGTGATCAGAAATGCTGGCACAGAAATAGTCAGGAAGCCACCTACCCATGAGCCAATGGCCAACTGGGTGGACAAGGTGCTGTTCATGATGGAGCTATAGTGCAATGGGTGGCATATGGCCAAATAGCGATCATAGGCCATGACAGCCAGGAGTAGAAATTCAGTGCAGCCTAGGGAGAAGACAAAGTACATCTG
Source organism: Trachemys scripta elegans (assembly GCF_013100865.1). Taxonomy (NCBI): domain Eukaryota; kingdom Metazoa; phylum Chordata; order Testudines; family Emydidae; genus Trachemys; species Trachemys scripta. The sequence goes on along the minus strand of NC_048311.1, from coordinate 261,778 downwards.
CAGGAGGCAGCTGAGGAAGGAGATGGTTTTGCTTTGGGACACGAGATTGGTAAGAGTCTTGGGGATGGTAGCTGTGGTGAACCAGATCTCCAGGAAGGAGAGATTGCAGAGGAAGTAGTACATAGGGGTGTGGAGGCGACAGTGGGTCCCCACTAAGGATATGATGGTGATGTTTCCTGTGAGTGTCAGGAAGTACATTAACAAGAATAGCATGAAGAGTGAGATCTGCAAATAATGAGAGCCAGAGAACCCACGCAGAATAAATTCCTTCACATTGGTTTGATTTCCCTTCACCATTGGGGCCAGGTGGTGTACCTGCCAAAACACATGAGACCATAAAGGGAAGATGAAGAAATACACAAGTGATTTTGTTAGATGCAGGTCATTGTTGACAGACAACAAACTGAGCAGTCACATATATATCAGTATTCTGAACACATTTAGCTCTCAATGGGAGCTGGAAACCCTCAGCACGTTAGGGCATTAGACAGAGATGGGTTACCAGAGCTGGAATCATAACCCAGGCATCCAGATTCCCAGTTTCTTTTTCTTAGCTGTTGGAGCTCACTTCTCACCCCGAGCCTCAAATAGCACCCAAGAGTCCTGGCCTATATTTTCAAAAGAGACTATTGATCTGGGGGTGCCTCTGTTTTTGGATGTCTGCTTTGAAACATCTTAAAGGAAGGGCCTGGCCTCTAGTGGGCAACTTGAGCCCCTGACTCTAACAACAAAAGAACAGTCCACTGTTGTTGCTATTGATGAGGATGGTAATACCCTCATATTTGACTTAAGCCTCCTCTGAACCATTGGTAATCATAATGGCACCACAGACTTCCAGATTCCATTCACCTCTCATTTTGGTCATACTTTATAATAAGGTTCAATTAATAAATAATTGATGCTTTAATAAATGCTTGAGCAACTTGTATTGTTTCCACCCGTCAAAATATGTTGCTTATAACTCTGACAATCATTTGTAAAACTTTCTATTGATACACTTATAACCATCTGGAACATATATTGTCCATGTCTCTAACATACTTGTAATCTGTTAATTGCTTATAAGAAGTTTTGGAAAAATTCATTTTTTAAATAATTTCAGTGGATAATAATGTTTATTTTTAAGCCTTGTTTTTGAATTTTTGCATGATTGTGCAGAAGTATGGGTTTTAAACATTTTTATTTTATTTTTATCAATTAAATTTCCACAGTGTGAGAACTTATGGCAGGGGCAGACAATGGGGGTGGGGGGGTGGGGCACTGTCAGGCAATAATTATTCAATGACCATGCATGCTGAGAAGTTGTCAAGCAATATTTGCCTTACTTTGCCTACCTATCAATTTTAATTATTATCAATACAAATATTTTTTCATCGGTTTGTGTGTGTATGGTGAAATAGAATTTATTGACATTTACCGATAAAAATCGAAGCCGTCCAAGCCTATATAGAAAGCATTTATAAATAGTGCCCAATACAAAGTGTAACCCCATTTTCTTCAGTTTAATGAGCCCCTCTGCAAACTGCACTGTCTTTAGTATGTTTTCACAAGTGTAACTGATGTGAACTTAGTAAATAATTATGTTGATGGTACACAAGATGGAATGGACTCCATGTCCTTCTTTCTGAAATGTGCTGACTACAGAGCTTTTTCATTCTCTCTTCTTTTCTTCTTGGCAAAAACTTATTTTTTCTCTCTAAAGATAGCAGATCTGATTTGTAGTAAGTACGGGGGAAGATTGTTTTATTTTGGAAAGTGTAGAGTCTGCATTATTTACAAAACTGCAATTATTCTGCAAGACAGCAAGAAGGTGAAACTGATCAGAAACTGACTATAAACACAAGAGAAATTGTCTAACCTGTTTTTATACTGTAGTGTGAGCACAATGCAGAAGTACAGGCTGGCATTCTCAAAGATGCTTGAGGGAATTAGGCATCTACATACATTGCATTTCAGTGGGATTTGTTCATCTAACTCCTTTAGACTCTGATGAAAATCCTAGCTTAAAAAAACCCAGCACAAACAATAAAAAGAAATTCAGAATGCAAAATTTCTTCTGTTTAAGGAATCTAAACTAGTATTAATTTGAATGTTAGGAATAATAATCACAAGAAAAGGTTCTGATTTCAATTAAACGTGTGTAAATACTACGTATTCTGGGAAAATATTCAAAGAATTTTCAAAACATACTCACTGTGTTGGATCTGCGGATGTATCCAGAATTGGGGGGACGGGGGGGAATGATATCACATCAGATGTAGAAGAAACTGATCTCTGAACATGGAGACAAAACCAATACAGCTATTTTTTTTTAAGCAGACAATAATGCTGTTTCTCTAACCCACACACTTTGAAACTTGTCAAAAGGTTCTAGCTCTCAGCCTGCCCTAATGGAGTCAACCATCAACTATCCTTAATAAATTGTTTGCATATCTCTTTATATACCTATAATTAAAAATAAACAATCTATATCTTATATGCTAATGTCTTCTTAATTGCTCTGTTCATGCAAAATAAAAGTGTTTGACTCAGGAAGGCTTATTTCATCCTCTCAGAGGCAGCCTTGGGACATGATCTTCAGAGAAATCCACAGACTTTCTCAGGAACTTTGGAGTGCATTGCTTGTATAGTCATTAAATAAATAACTCAAGGGCCAGTCCTCAAATTCCTATGTCCCCATGTGGGTTTTGTGAACGTATACACCTACTTTCATAGAGTTCCTCTGCACTGAATTCTGAACAAATTTCACATGCTCGTGCCTTGTGTCAATCCTCCATCCATTATTCTTGGATCTAGTCTCAAAAAGAGTTGGCTGAACAACAGAGCACAATGAGACATTCTTTTGCCAGCCAAAGAATAACAATAATACTTAGCTCTTATGCAGTGCTTTAAATCAGTAGATCTCAAAGCACTTTACCAAGGAGGCCAGGATCATTATCCCCCTTTTACAGATTGGAAACTGAGGCACAGAAAGGGGAAGATTTACACCAGGTGTTTGAGAGGGGAATCAGCCCCACTGACTCCAGTGGAGTTACTCCTGGTTTACACTGTGGTGAGTGAGGGGAGAATCAGGCTCACTGACTTCAGCAATTCATAGATTTTAATGCCAGAAGGCACCATTATGATCATCTCTTCTGACCTCCTGTATAACCCCAACCAGGGAATTTTACCCAATGATTTCCTCAGCAAACCCATAATTTGTGTCTGAGCTACAGCGTATCTTTTGAAGGAAACATCCCATTTTTATTTAAAGACATCAGGTGATGGAGAACTCACCACACCCTTAACAAGTGGTTCTAATGGTTAATTACCCCTACGGTGAAAAAGTTGCTTCTTATTTCCAGGCTGAATTGGATCTTATTCTGCTTTTGTCTGCTAGATTAAGGACACTTTGACTATCAGGAATCTTCTCCTTTTGCAGGTACTTAGGGCCAGATTGCTAAAGGCATTTAGGCATCTAAAAATGCAGATAGGCACTTGTTGGGATTCTCAAAAGTGCCCAGGAAAGTTAGGTGCTTAACTCCCATTGAAGTCAATGGCAGTGAGGTGATTTTAAAATCTACACTACATGTCTACCTGCATCTTTACGCACCTAAATCCCTATAAAAATCTGACCTTTATAGATCATATTCAAGCCACATCTTAACCTCTTTGGTAACTTAATGATTGAACTCCAAGGAATAACTCTTGTTTTACACTAAGATCGTAAGAACGTAAGAATGGCCATACTGGGTCAGACCAATGGTCAATCTGGCCCAGTATCCTGTCTTCAGACAGGAGCCAATGCAGGATACTTAAGAGGGAATGAACAGAACAGGGCAATTATCACATGATCCATTTGCTGTCATCCAGTCCCAGGATCTGTCAGACCAGCAATTTTAATACTATCACACTTACACTGATGGGCATTCTTTACTTTCTTATGCTTAGGTTTCAGAGTAACAGCCTTGTTAGTCTGTATCCGCAAAAAGAACAGGAGTACTTGTGGCACCTTAGAGACTAACAAATTTATTAGAGCATAAGCTTTCGTGGACTACAGCCCACTTCTTCGGATGCATATAGAATGGAACATATATTGAGGAGATATATATACACACATACAGAGAGCATAAACAGGTGGGAGTTGTCTTACCAACTCTGAGAGGCCAATTAATTAAGAGAAAAAAAAACTTTTGAAGTGATAATCAAGCTAGCCCAGTACAGACAGTTTGATAATAAGTGTGAGAGTACTTACAAGGGGAGATAGAGTCAATGTTTGTAATGGCTCAGCCATTCCCAGTCCTTATTCAAACTGGAGTTGATTGTGTCTAGTTTGCATATCAATTCTAGCTCTGCAGTCTCTCTTTGGAGTCTGTGTTTGAAGTTTTTCTGTTGTAATATAGCCACCCGCAGGTCTGTCACTGAATGACCAGACAGGTTAAAGTGTTCTCCCACTGGAGACTACCCCGATGCCAACTCTGTCCACATATCTATTCAAGTGACATCATCATAGGACCTAATCACATCAGCCATACCATCAGGGGCTCGTTCACCTGCACATCTACCAATGTGATATATGCCATCATGTGCCAGCAATGCCCCTCTGCCATGTACATTGACCAAACCGGACAGTCTCTACGCAAAAGAATTAATGGACACAAATCTGACATCAGGAATCAAAATACTCAAAAACCAGTGGGAGAACACTTTAACCTGTCTGGTCATTCAGTGACAGACCTGCGGGTGGCTATATTACAACAGAAAAACTTCAAACACAGACTCCAAAGAGAGACTGCAGAGCTAGAATTGATATGCAAACTAGACACAATCAACTCCAGTTTGAATAAGGACTGGGAATGGCTGAGCCATTACAAACATTGACTCTATCTCCCCTTGTAAGTACTCTCACACTTATTATCAAACTGTCTGTACTGGGCTAGCTTGATTATCACTTCAAAAGTTTTTTTTTTCTCTTAATTAATTGGCCTCTCAGAGTTGGTAAGACAACTCCCACCTGTTTATGCTCTCTGTATGTGTGTATATATATCTCCTCAATATATGTTCCATTCTATATGCATCCGAAGAAGTGGGCTGTAGTCCACGAAAGCTTATGCTCTAATAAATTTGTTAGTCTCTAAGGTGCCACAAGTACTCCTGTTCTTTATGCTTAGGTGTTGGAAAGAGAAGTCATCTCCAGTGAATAAAGGATCCTTCAGCTTCAGATCTTGAATATTTAGGTAAAGTAAATAGTTATTGTTATTTTACCAGATTCTACCATGATGGACCAGATCCTCAGCTGGGGTAAATAGGTGGACAGACCCATTGACTTCCTGGATTGGCACCAATTTGTGCCTAAAGAGAAATAGACCCAGCATTCTCAATGGTGCTATGATGTATAAGCCAGCTGAGGACTTTATATTATATTTTTGAATGAGTATTTTTGACCGTGGATGTACAGTGGAGCTAGACTTGGCTATGATTTGCACCTTTGTCAGTACAGAGGACTCCCACTGCTTGCCTAATAAATCAATCGACCCATCTGATTTAGCATTTGGGCGGCTCTTCTAGGAAGCCCATCTAGTTTAGTGATTGAAGTGCTATATAAACTGAGGCTGGGAGTTTCAAAGGGGACTAAGCCAATGGGAGTTGGGCACTTATCTCCCTTTGACTCATTTAAAGTTGCAACCTAAAAAAAAAAATCAAAATTAAATTGCATTTGATTTATTAATAGTGGGTTGGGTTCTCATCTCACATAGAACCAAATAACTAAGTAGATTACTCCTGATTCGGCTGTTGAAACTCTAGTGGAATTCTTCCAAATTTAAACCAACATAACTCCATTCCCTTCAGAAAAGCTACCCCTCATTTACATGGAAAGGAGAATCATGCCTATTGGTTTCAGCGCAGTAGCTTGTGATTTAGGTGTGTGACAATGGGATGAGAATCAGACCCAATGTACTAGGGGGTCATGAGAAATGACAGATCAGTCAATTAAGGCCTTCCCTGCATCCACCCAAAATGAAGAGCATAGACACTAGCAGAAACTTGACTGGAGTTTGGCTCAGTAAGAACTGAGTAAGGCCTGGCCTACACTACGGGTTTAGGTCGACTTTAGCAGCGTTAAATCGAATTAAGCCTGGAGACGTTCACACGACAAAGCCCTTTCTTTCGACTTAAAGGGCCCTTTAAACCGGTTTCTTTACACCACCTTCGACGAGGGGATTAGCGATAAAATCGGCCTTTGCGGGTTGGAATTGGGGTAGTGTGGACGGAATTCGACATTATTGGCCTCCGGGAGCTATCCCACAGTGCTTCATTGTGATCGCTCTGGACAGCACTCTCAACTCAGATGCACTGACCAGGTAGACAGGAAAAGACCCGCGAACGTTTGAATTTCATTTCCTGTTTGCCCAGCGTGGAGAGCACAGGTAACCATGCAGAGCTCATCAGCACAGGTAACCGTGATGGAGTCCCAGGATCGCAAAAGAGCTCCAGCATGGACTGAACGGGAGGTACAGGATCTGCTCGCCATATGGGGAAATGAATCAGTGCTAGCTGAACTCCGTAGCAGTAAAAGAAATGGCAAAGTATTAGAAAAGGTCTCCAAGGCCAGGAAGGACCGAGGCCATAACAGGGACACACAGCAGTGCCACGTGAAAATTAAGGAGCTACGGCAAGCCTACCACAAAGCCAGAGAAGCAAATGGAAGGTCCAGGGCAGAGCCACAAACTTGCTGCTTCTACGCGGAGCTGTATGCCATTCTAGGGGGTGTAGCCACCACTACCCCAACCGTGTGCTATGACTCTGTCAATGGAGAAACACACAGGGAAGAGGGTTCGGGGAATGAGGAAGATGAGGATGGAGGTAATGTAGGTAGCTCACAGCAGCAAGGAAGCGGAGAAACCGGTTTCCCCAACAGCAAGGATATGTTTGTCACCCTGGACCTGGAACCAGTAACCCCCGAACTCACCCAAGACCCTGAGGTCACACAGGGGACCTCTGGTGAGTGTACCTTTGTAAATATTACACATGGCTTAAAAGCAAGCGTGTTTAATGATTAATGACTAATTTGCCCTGGCAATCGCGGCCAGTACAGCTACTGGAAAAGTCTGTTAACGTGTATGGGGATGGAGCGGAAATCCTCCAGGGACATCTCCAGAAAGCTCTCCTTCATGTACTCCCAAAGCCTTTGCAAAAGGTTTCTGGGGAGGGCTGCCTTATCCCGTCCGCCATGGTAGGACACTTTACCAGGCCAGGCCAGTAGCACGTAGTCTGGAATCATTGCATAACAAAGCATGGCAGCGTATGGACCCGGTGTTTGCTGGCATGCAAACAACATCCATTCCTTATCTCTCTTTGTTATCCTCAGGAGAATGATATCATTCATGGTCACCTGGTTGAAATGGGGTGATTTTATAAAGGGGACATTCAGAGGTGCCCGTTCCTGCTCTTCTGAACAGAAATGTTCCCCGCTGTTAGCCACGTGGAGGGGGGAGGGGTGAAGTGATCATCCCAGAGAATTGTGTGTGTGTGGGGGGGGGGGTGGTTTAGTTGGGTTTCTGCTGCATGGTAACCCGGAAACCGCAGCCCCTCCTTTTACATTGAAAACCCATTTTAAATGGCCAACCCAATTCATCCTTGATATGGGAAATGAGGGCGCTGCTGTTTGAAACCATTCCCACATGTTACCATGTCTGCCTGCAAGCCGAAATCTGTTGCCTGGCACTGCGTGAGTGATCTCTCATACCAAACCGGCAGGCCCTCACTATAAGAGGAAAAATGCGACCTTGTAACGAAAGAGTGTACCCATTGTTCTCTAAAATGTGTCTTTTTTAACCACCTCTCCCTTCTCCTCCACCAGCTGCAAATGTTTCTCCTTCACAGAGGCTAGTGAACATTAGAAAGAGAAAACGGAGGACGCGGGATGATATGTTCATGGAGCTCCAGATGTCCTCCCACGCTGATAGAGCACAGCAGAATGCGTGGAGGCAGTCAATGTCAGACATGAGAAAAGCACAATATGAACGAGAGGAGAGGTGGCGGGCTGAATGGCGGGATGAAAAGAGCAAGTGGCGGGCTGAAGATGATAGGTGGCATCAGCTTGCAGACAGAAGGCAAGAGTCAATGCTCAGTCTGCTGGAGCATCAAACTGATATGCTCCAGCGTATGGTTGAGCTGCAGGAAAGGCAGCAGGAGCAGAGACCGCCGCTACAGGCCCTGTGTAACCAACAGCCCTCCTCCCCAAGTCCAATTGCCTCCTCACCCAGACGCCCAAGAACACGATGGGGGGGCCTCCGGCCACCCAGTCACTCCACCCCAGATGATTGCCCAAGCATCAGAGGGCTGGCCTTCAATAAGAGTTAAAGTTTTAAAATGCAGTGTGTCCTTTTCCATCCCTCCTCCCCCACCCATCCCAGACTACCTTGGCAATTATCCCCCTACTTGTGTGAGGAATTAATAAAGAATTCATGAATGTTAAATAACAATGACTTTATTGCCTCTGCAAGCGGTGCTCGAAGTGGGGAGGGGAGGGTGGGGTGGTTGGTTTACAGGGAAGTAGAGTGAACCGGATGCGGGGGGGGAGGGTTCATCAAGGAGAAACAAACAGAAGTTTCACACCGTAGCCTGGCCAGTCACAAACTCGTTTTCAAAGCTTCTCTGATGCGTACCGTGCCCTGCTGTGCTCCTCTAACTGCCCTGGTGTCTGGCTGCGCGTAATCAGCGGCCAGGCGAGTTGTCTCAACCTCCCACCCCGCCATAAATGTCTCCCCCTTACTCTCACAGATATTGTGGAGCGCACAGCAAGCAGCAATAACAATGGGGATATTCCTTTCGCTGAGGTCTGAGCGAGTCAGTAAGCTGTGCCAACGCACTTTTAAACATCCAAATGCACATTCCACCACCATTTGGCACTTGCTCAGCCTGTAGTTGAACAGGTCCTGACTACTGTCCCGGCTGCCTGTGTACGGCTTCATGAACCATGGCATTAAGGGGTAGGCTGGGTCCCCAAGGATCATGATAGGCATTTCAACATCCCCAAGGGTTACTTTCTGGTCCGGGAAGAAAGTCCCTTCCTCCAGCTTTCAAAACAGACCAGAGTGCCTGAAGACGTGAGCATCATGTACCTTTCCTGGCCATCCCACATTGATGTTGGTGAAACGTCCCTTGTGATCCACCAGGGCTTGCAGCAGCATTGAAAAGTACCCCTTGCGGTTTATGTACTCGGTGGCTTGATGCTCCGGTGACAAGATAGGGATATGGGTTCCGTCTATGGCCCCACCACAGTTTGGGAATCCCATTTCAGCAAAACCATCCACTATTGCCTGCACGTTGCCCAGAGTCACTACCCTTGATATCACCATGTCTTTCATTGCCCTGGCAACTTGGATCACAGCAGCCCCCACAGTAGATTTGCCCACTCCAAATTGATTCCCGACTGACCGGTAGCTGTCTGGCGTTGCAAGGTTCCACAAGTCTATCGCCACTCGCTTCTCAACTGTGAGGGCTGCTCTCATCCTGGTATTCTGGTGCTTCAGGGCAGGGGAAAGCAAGTCACAAAGTTCCATGAAAGTGCCCTTACGCATGCGAAAGTTTCGCAGCCACTGGGAATCGTCCCACACCTGCAGCACGATGCTGTCCCACCAGTCTGTGCTTGTTTCCTGGGCCCAGAATCGGCGTTCCACGGCAGTAACCTGCCCCAGTAACACCATGATTTCCACATTGCTGGGGCCTGTGCCTTGTGAGAGGTCTATGTCCATGTCAATTTCCTCATCACTCTCTTCGCCGCGCTGCAATCGCCTCCTCGGCTGGTCCAGGTTTCGCCTTGGCATGTCCTGGCTCTGCATATACTCCAGGACAATGCGCGTGGTGTTCATAGTGCTCATAATTGCCGCGGTGATCTGAGCGGGCTCCATGATCCCAGTGCTAGCTATGGCGCCTGGTCTGAAAAAAGGCGCAAAACTAGAATCTGACGGACCAGGGGAAGGAGGGAGGGAGGGCGGGCCGAGTGACGACATGACGTACAGGTACAGGGAATTAAAATCAAGAAAGGTGGCTGTGCATCAGGGAGAAACACAAACAACTGTCACACAGAATGGTCCCCCCAAAGATTAAACTGAAAATCCTGGGTTTAGCAGGATGTTGATTTGACGGAGGGAGTGGAAAGCAAATGAATACAGAACAAATCTATTTTTTACATCTTAAGACGACGGAGCAGCATGACTGATAGCCCTCGGCATCTTCTGGGTGCTTGGCAGCAAATCCTGGGCGCTTGGCAGTTAGTGTACTAAGACTGATAGCCACATTTTCCTGTATGATGACTTCAGGCCTATTGCATGATCTGCTGCTCAGGGAAGACTCTGCTAATGTGCGATGATCCAACTTGTAATAGGACGGTTACCAGTCGACGCTAGCCTCGGTACTGTGGACGCGGTCCGCCGACTAGACCACTTAGAGCATTTTATGTGGGGACACAAAAAATCGGCTGTATACAACCGATTTCTATAAAACCGGCTTCTATTAATTCGACCTAATTTCGTAGTGTAGACATACCCTAAGAATCTCAGGAGTTAGCCCATTGACTTCAGTGCAATCATGGCCCAAGTAACAATATTGCCCCAGTAAGCTGGGATTTTCAAAAGGGCCTATCGGAGTTAGGTTTTCAGTGGGACTTGAGCACCTAAATCCTTTGAAAATACCAGCCTCAGTGAGCACTGAGTAAATAATGAATGATAAGTTCCTGATTACTTTAGTGCAGCCCCTGCTCTGGTCACTCAGGGAACAGAAAACTACTCATCCAGTGAGAAGTATATTTGCCCTCTACCAGACTCCTGTACCCCACTGGTCTGGGTCTGTCACATATACCTCCCCCCTGCTCAATGCCAAGGGGTTGGGCAGCTTGGGATGCCAGACAGTGGACACATGACAAGCCATCGGCGTTGCCATGACGGCTCCCTGCTCTGTGTTGCACACGGAACTGGAAAGGTTGGAGGGATAAGAACCATCTGGTCACCCTTGTGTTCTTCTCCTTGTTCTGCTGCATCCATTGAAGGGGGGCATGGTTGGTCACGAGGACAAATCTGCGCCCGAGAAGGTAGTAGCGTAATGTTTCCATGGCCCATTTTACAGCAAGGCATTCTCTCTCCACCACTGCATATTTTTGTTCCCTTGGAAGGAGTTTCCGACTGAGGTATAGAATTGGGTGTTCCTCCTTGCCAACCATCTGTGACAGAACGGCCCCCAACCCTACTTCCGATGCATCCGTCTGCAGGATAAACTCCTTGGTGAAATCAGGGGCTATCAGTACGGGGTTATTGCAGAGGGCAGTCCATAGGTCTGTGAATGCTTCCTCTGCTGCGTCAGACCATCTCACCAGATCAGGTCCACGGGCTTTCACTAGGTCTGTCAGGGGGCTTGCCCTTGTGGCAAAGTGGGGGATAAATAGCCGGTAATACCCCACCACACCTAGGAACGCCTGGACTTGTTTCTTGCGACTTAGTCGGGGCCAATTTTGGATGGCCTCTAACTTGTTCACTTGGGGTTTTTCCAGACCTTTTCCCACAATGTAGCCAAGATATTTGGCCTCTGTAAACACTACAGCGCACTTGGTAGAGTTTGCTGTAAGGCCAGCTCACCTGAAGGTATCGAGGACTTCCTCCACCTTCTCCAGGTGGGTTTCCCAGTCTGGGGTATGAATGACCACATCGTCCAAGTAGGCAGCAGCATAACTGTTATGCAGGCGTAATAGCTTGTCCATGAAGCCCTGGAAGGTAGCTGGGGCCCCATGTAGTCCAAAAGGGAGGACAGTATATTGAAAAAGACCCTCTGGTGTAGAGAATGCAGCCTTTTCCTTTGCGTCTTCTGCAAGGGGAATCTGCCAGTACCCCTTTGTCAAGTCTAGGGTAGTCAAGTACCGGGCATTACCCAGATGGTCCACTAGCTCATCTATGCGAAGTATGGGGTACGCGTCGAACTGGGATACTTCGTTTAGTCACCGGAAGTTGTTGCAAAATCTTGTGGTGCCATCAGGTTTGGGCACCAGCACAATTGGGCTGGACCACTGACTGTGGGATTCTTCGATGATCCCCAACTCCAGCATTTTTTTTTACTTCTGCTTTTATTTCCTCCCTTTTTGCCGCTGGCACCCAATAGGGCCTCATTATTACTCTGGCCCCAGGGTTCGTGACGATGTAGTGATATGTCTCGGTTGTTCGACCCGGTTTTGTCGAGAACACATCTTGGTTCCGGAAGATCATCTCAGACACCTCATTCTTCTGGTCTGGTGTTAAATCGGGAGACACTCTCACCTGTTTGGAAGGCTAGTTTTCCTGGGTTAGGTCTTTTTGGACTGTTGTGCATGCCTCTTGTGCATGCCTGGGTTTCAGAAGGTTAATGTGATAAATCTGTTCTTGTTTTCTGCGTCCTGGCTTCCGTACCTTGTAGGTTACTTCCCCCACGGGTTCAACCACCTCATAGGGCCCCTGCCATTGGGCCAGAAGCTTGCTTTCTGCTGTGGGTACCAACACCATAACCCGATCCCCTGGTTGGAACTGTCGCACTTTTGCCTGGCGATTGTAATGGGTTCGTTGGGCCTCCTGTGCCTTCTCCAAATGTTCCCATACAATAGGGGTAACCCAGGCTATCCGGTCTCGCATCTGCATTACATGCTCTATTATATTTCTCCCCTCATTGGGTTCCTCTTCCCAGATCTCTTTGGTGATATCTAGTATGCCACGGGGGTGACGCCTGTATAATAACTCGAAGGGGGAAAACCCAGTTGAGGCCTGAGGTACCTCCCGGATAGCGAACATAAGGTAGGGTAGTAGGGTGTCCCAATCCTTCCCTTCCCATCTTACCACCTTCCTTATCATAGCCTTGAGGGTTTGGTTAAACCTTTCTACCAACCCATCAGTCTGTGGATGGTAGACCAAAGTTCTCAGGGTATGCATATGGAGCAGCATACGGAGGTCCTTCATTAGCTTCGACATAAATGGGGTTCCTTGGTCGGTTAATATCTCCTTCGGTAGCCCCATTCAGACAAAGATCCCCACCAGCTCTTTGGCTATAGTTTTAGAGGCCGTGTTTCCCAGGGGGACGGCTTCTGGGTAGCGAGTAGCATAGTCCAAAACAACAAGTATATATTGGTGGCCCCGAGCCGTCTTCTCCAGGGGTCCCACTAGGTCCATGGCTATTCACTCGAAGGGGACCTCTATGATGGGAAGGGGTACTAAAAGTGCCCTCAAGTGGGGACGGGGACTGTGCAGCTGACACTCCAGGCAGGGGGCACAGTACCTCCGCACTTCTTCATGTACTCCGGGCCAGAAGAACCATCGTAGGACTAGTGCCAGGGTCTTCTCTACCCCCAAATGCCCGCCAAAAAGATGACTATAAGCAAGACTTAATACAGCATTCTGGTGTTTTTGAGGTACTGGAATCTGCTGTACCTTCTGCCCCTGTACTGGTGCAACCCGGTATAAGAGATCCTTCTTCATTATGAAGTAGGGTCCTGGTCCCTGGGTTTTCCCTTCTACGGGGACCCCATCTATTTCAGTCACCTCCTTCCTAATGTTGTCACACCTTGGGTCTTCTGCCTGGTCCCGTCCAAAATTTCCTCTCCTGGGGCTAATCTGCCCAAGATCTAGGGGCCCAGTCTCTGTGCCTCTAGTGGTTCAGAAGCATTAGGGTGGGGGTCAGACTCAGGTACTTCTCCCTCCTGCCTGGCCTCCTTTTCAGCTGCGCAGGTCCGCCTATCTACAAGAGTGACCCTCTGACTTTGGGTCAGTATTCGGGTTCCCAAGGCTTTAGCTGCACTTCTTTCCTTTTTTGTCTTTCTACCCTGCCTGGGAGTGGAGAACAAATCTGGGGATATTTCAGAGAAGATTGGGGGTTGACAGTCTGTTGTGGATGCCTCACCAATTTTAGGGTCCCCATCTTTCTCCAATCCCCCTACTGGGAGTAAATTTCCAAACCCTGGGAAGTCCCTCCCTATGAGCACCAGGTATGGGAGTTTAGGGACTACACCTGCTGCTACCTCAGTAGTGTTCCCTTGGATCTCGATTTTTACTGGGATGGTGGGGTAGTAACTAACTGTCCCATGGACACAGGTTATCCCCATATGTTTAGCCTGCAGCAGCTGACTACGCTTCACGAGCTTCCCTGAGATAAGCGTGATAGCACTCCCTGAATCAACCAGTGCCTTGGTCCCTACCCCATTTAGTTTCACTGGTCTGATATACATATGTGGGGTTAGTGAGACCCCCACAAGGTGGATTAGGGAGCATGGATCTGCACAGTTCCCCAGGTTGCACTGCATAGACTCCTCAGCATTGGGACACTGTGCAGCTATGTATCCCCACTTCCCGCAGGAATAACATCTGTATGGAGCCCTAGGCGTTCCCCGGTCTCTTGGTTTGGGCAGTCTAACATAACGATCCTCTTCTTCCTCAGTGCTCCGATTCTTTGTGGCCTCTGATGGGCCTTCAGCCTCTCTCTTTTTCCACCTGGGCCCTCCTGGTGGCCCAGTCACCTGAACTTTAGGGCTTGGTGCTGCTAATTTAACCCGGGGTGCCTCTTCCTTAACTGGTCAGGGTCAGCTCCCTCGCTGTCCTTCACCTCTCTATCAGGGCGACAACCTCGTCATAGGTGGAGAGTTCGTTCTGGCTTACCCAGGCAAGAAGGTCTGGTGGTAGTCCCCTCATGTATCGGTCGATGACCAGAACCGCTAGTATCTCTTCCGGACTCTGGGACTCTGTTTGCAACCACTTTCGTGTGAGATGGATGAAGTCATACAATTGGGACCGCGGGGTTTTGTCTTCCTGATACTTCCAACCGTGATACTGCTGGGCCCGCACTGCTGTCGTTACCCGAGATCTGGCCAGGATTTCTGCTTTCAGCTGGGGGTAGTTTGCTGCAGCCTTTTCAGGCAGATCATGGTAGGCCTTCTGGGCCTCCCCACACAGGAAAGGGGCAAGGATGCCAGACCACTGATGTTGAGGCCAGGCCTCCCTTAGGGCTTTCCTCTCCAAGGCCAGAAGGTATGCCTTTACATCATCCTCCCATGTCATTTTCTGCAGCCAATAGCTGGCCCGTATGAGCCGCGTCCCATCATGGCTGCGATTCAGCTCTGTAAGGGACTTTACCTGGTTTACCAGTTCCCGCAACATAGCTTGGTCTTGAACAGCCTGGTCCATCAGCAGGCGATTAGTCTCTTGCTGCAGCCGCTATGCCTCCTGTTGCGTGGCTGCCTGGACACGGGTAGCCTCCTGCTGGGCCGCCATAGTTTGTATCAGTGCCCGCACTACGTCATCCATTGTGGTGAAAAAAAATAAACCCTCTCCCTTTTTTAAAAAATCACCCTCCTTCTTCCGCCGCACTGTGCACCCCAAGATCCCACTACTGACACCAGTGTGACAAAGTTCCTCCTCTATCTTGGTGGGTCCTGCACTTACTGGCGGATTTTCTTGCTTCAGAGATTCACCATGTGGGTTGGGGAACAGCCCAGAGACCTTCCCCTCTGGAAGAACCCACAGTCCAGGTCAATTGGGAGGTTTGGGGGGAACCCGGGCCCGCCCTCTACTCCAGGTTCCAGCCCAGGGCCCTGTGGACTGCAGCTGTCTATAGTGTCTCCTGTAACAGCTGCACGACAGCTACAACTCCCTGGGCTACTCCCCCATGGCCTCCTCCAAACACCTTCCTTATTCTCACCATAGGACCTTCCTCCTGGTGTCTGATAACGCTTGTGCTCCTCAGTCCTCCAGCAGCTCACCCTCTGCTCCTTGTGCCTCTTGCTCCCAGCTCCTCACACTCGCACCACAAACTGAAGTGAGCTCCTTTTTAAAACCCAGGTGCCCCGATTAGCCTGCCTTAATTGATTCTAGAAACTTCTTCTTAATTGGCTCCAGGTGTCCTAATTAGCCTGCCTGCCTTAACTGGTTCTAGCAGGTTCCTGATTACTCTAGTGCAGCCCCTGCTCTGGTCACTCAGAGAACAGAAAACTACTCATCCAGTGACCAGTATATTTGCCCTCTACCAGACTCCTGTACCCCACTGGTCTGGGTATGTTACAACAGGTACAAACAGGTTACACATCATTGAACACAATGAGGTACAGCCCCTCTACGCGTTAGGATGCTGCCTTTCTCCTGGTACAGGTTGGTTCAAACAAACAAGTCTATCCATCATATTGTCTATCCATCATATTGTCCTTTTGACCCTGTCTTTAGGCTGGGTCTGCTTGTTCCTTGTTATCTCTGTGCAGGGGCGGCTCCAGGTACCAGCGCACCAAGCGCGTGCCTGGGGCGGCAAGCCGCAGGGGCGGCCTGCCGGTAGCAGTGAGGGTGCAGTCAGGCTGCCTTCAGCGGCATGCCTGCAGGAGGTCCGTCAGTCCCGTGGCTTTGGCGGCAATTCAGTGGCGGGACACCGAATCCGTGTTACCATCGGACCTCCTGCAGGCAGGCCGCCGAAGCCTGCCTCACTGCCGTGCTTGGGGCGGCAAAATACATAGAGCCGCCACTGTCTCTGTGGGATGTGTTCGTACCAGGCTGTTGTGGTACCATCCTGGCATAAGTTCTTTTAGCAGCCTTCCTCTTGCCAACTTTTGTGAGCAGGGCCTGCCTCTGGCTCACAGCCTAACTTTGCTTTATGTTAGCAACGACTTGACCATTATTTCAGTTCAGGCCTCAGGCCTCATACCAGGCCTCTGATACCAAGGGTTTATGTCTCCAGGCCTCATCTTACTACATCTATCATTAGTCTGTCTAACTGCCTGCCTATACATCTGTGAATCTGCTTTGCAAGCCATTCATCTGCCGAATCATCTCTCTGTTTACCTGGCTAATTTTTTTTTACATTTCCCCTATCTATCTATCTATCATCACTAATGGACCCCCCTGTGGAAAGGGGACTTCACTGCGAAGTGGCTATTGAGTGGGTACATGTTACAGTCATAGGCACTAATTTCACTTTAAAGCTATATCCTGATTTTTGCAAACTAAGGAATATTCCTTCTCATTCTGTGTGCTGCTAATTTCACAGGCAAAGCAGGTGGGAATTGGAGCTGACAAGAGGCTCACAGAGTGAATGTAACACTCTGACAAGGGCAGTATTGGCAAGGGGATAAACTTTAACAAGAGCTATCTCAGTCCCTGGTAGCTGATCAGAGAAGTGGCAATGAAAATTCTGCCCATAGGGTATGAGGTGCTTGACCTTAAGGATGCAGCTATTTCTATATGCCTGATCACAGAACTGAAGTGATGGTTCCCTAGCCTGAAGGAACGCTGATCAATTTCATTTGGAACATGTTAATTTCACCAATGTTTTGCTTAGGATAAAAATACTAATTCAGAAAACAAAACAAAACAAAACAAACCCCCTGCTTCATTATGTGCTCATTAAAAACATCCCTGTCAGCAACACAGCTACTAAAACAGTCTCTCCAATTAGCCATGCAGCACCTGTGACTCTGTAGAGATTTAGAGGAGGACACGTGGGTCATTATAACTTCACATGCCTTAATCAGGATTCTGAGAAATGCCATCTTAGAGCTGGACACTGCCTGGGGATCTGACAAATCTCTCAAGGAATCAAGGGCCAGCGGCAGAAGCAAAGTTACTCTCATTTTAATAGGTCCCACTGAGGGCCATTAGAATGGAAATGTTGGGAAATGCAAGTCTCAGTGGCAATTTCATCAAGGCTGATTAGAAAAGAAAGTCAGAGGTATTGATTAAAGTTAGACAAAAGAAGGGAAGGGTTTGTTCCTATGTCAAATAGCCCACAATGGGTAAAGTGAATGGGGTCAAGCCATTCATTCCCAGCCCTTGTGAAAGGTGATCTCTTCCTTCATCAATTCCATCAGACTCCAAGGTAGTGAGGGAATGTAAGCGGAGGTAGGGGGGAGTTTGCAATGAAACTAATATGTAAACAAACCTCAGATTCCCACTAGGTTAGCAAAGGCAGCCCAGCCCAGAGGCAGTGAGCAAAAGGCAATTCCAGGTTTCTAGGCCTCAGTGACAGAGATCAGCCAATGCTCCGGGGTTGTGACCGGCATTACTACAGCTCCCAGTTCTGCCAATGCCCTCAGTTCTAACCCACACCTCCCCCTCTACTCCCCACCCCCAATATTCCATCTCTGGGTTCCCACACACACTGAGCTCTGTGCATGCACACCAATCCTGACCTGCAGTCCCCCTTACTATATCTGAGCCCTGGGCTCCTCACAACACACATGTTCATGTGTTCAACCCTGATCTGCAGCACCCTGGGCTCCCCCTGTGATGGAATGCTAAACTGCATTGTACTGCTCAGCCATGACATTGCCATGTGTGTGAAATAACTTGTTTAAGCTGACCTCAGCCATGCCTGGCAGAGCATTGAAGGATCTTACAGTGAGCACTGAAGGAAGCTCTGTAGCCAGCCCATATCTGATGACCCATATTTGCCCTGCCAATTTTGTGGCATGTTGTCTTAGCCATCTAATGGCTATACCCATAGTTTGTAATATTCTACATTTCTTACTCTTCTTCTTCTTCTTCAGACCTACAGTCTCTGCCCTAGTCTTACAGATTCCAGGCCACATTTCCCCACTTACCAAATGAGTGGTTGGGGTCACCAGTGTTGTTAGTGCTGCAGACTGTTGTTAAGGCTGCTAAGTTGTTCATGCTGCTAATGTCATGTTCTTGGAGTTCCGGTGTTAGCTGCACGAGCAAAGAGTGCAGCATACTGATTCAGCAGACCTCCATATCATTCATAAGAAAGACCGCAGGATCAGTTTGGTGGTGAAAGCGCTCGGCCAGGCATATTGACGACGAAGCATGGTACTAGCACCCCATAGCAGCTACAGGTGCGCTAACACATGTATGCCTGTGACAATGGTACCGGTTCAATCACGAAACCAGGACCCTGTCCCCTAGACCAGCACAAAGATGTCCCTCCTATGACATCTCCTTTTATACATTGATACACACAAGTTAGGTATTACACTCCAGATGTTGTTAATTACCGCCCATATACTTGTACCTGCTAGTTCGAACACAACATCCTTGTCCATTATCCTGTCACCCCGTCCTTATCTTTACGAGGGATCAGTGCGCTCTTGTACCATCTCTTAGGAATGCATTTACATAGTTACTTGAAAGATCTGTGTGGATTTGTACCATCCTCTCTGATCAGGAATGTACTTACTTGGTTAGCTGAGTTACTATTCTGCCAAGGCCAGACCTACTCTGGTTCCCAGCCTTTTGTTCACACTGCTAGTTATGCCTAGGGCTCCATCAAGGACTACAATCCGAAGCAGAATTTTTATCCCAAAGAATAAGAAGAGGCAGAGACTCTATGAAGTCCACTCAGGATTTAACTATGGCTATTGATTATGTGTGATATGCTCAGATACTGTGCTGATGTTGGCAGTATAAATCCCTAAGGAAGATAGGTGAGCTCTGTTCAGCGAGTCCAGCTGAGACAGGCTCCTGGTAGAGACTTGTCCACTCTTCAGGGATTAATGCACCTCACCCAGCATTTGCAGTGTCACTCAAACAGCATTGTCAATAAAATAGGGTCTGGAATGCAGCATAGAAAGTCCTTAGATTAGTACAGAGAACTGAAGGTTAAAACATGGTCCAAGTCCCTTCTGGTTAGCCCAGTGCCCTGCCAAGCTATAGTGAACATCATTGTTCAAAGCTCTTTGTCTCTCTCCACCTCTTGTTGGTCAGGTCCCTGGTGACAACCCTGACTCCTTCCAGCATCCAGTTCTTATCCTCCCACTAGATAACAATGCAGCATACAGGGGAAACTGAGGGACACAGGATTTATAGAAAACATTGCAAAAATTCCTACATTATCACAGGCTCACAACAGGTCCTTCTGCTGAGGACTGAAATACTTTAACCTTACCCATGTTATCGGGCTCAATACAGGGATAGCCAAGTGAAATTTTATGTCCTGTGTTGTACAGGAGGTAAGACCAGATGATCTAATGGTCCCTTCTGGCCTTAAACTCTATGGAACTATGACACTATATTTAGTCCCATCTAAACGTACCCTTCTTTGCAAGCTGACTGTGATGGGTCCCTCCTGAGTTACAGGAGAAGACATGAACTAACTCACATGCTCTTAGGAAGCCAAGAAACTTCTAAGACCCAGCCTGGGCTCATATTCTCACTGTGATTCTGTTTCCCTTTTCCAGAGAAAACTGGGGGAATTGATAGTCCCCACCTTCCCTGTGCATCTGGACCCACATACGGTATTGCTCTGTGGTGTGAAATCTTCCTTCTGCCTCAGAAGGCTGGAGTATCTAGCCAGGCAATTTATGCCCCATCTTGCATGCTCCATTGTCTGGGTGGCTGTACCCGTTCAGCTTTAAGGCTTGCAGTAATCGGTTTTGTGACTGTATCTGGCTTGTGGGGGAAAGTGTTGGAACTGTCTGATCCCTCCTCTTAGACCAACACACACAGCTCCTAAATCACATGTAGGGATACAGATTAACAAAGATGTCTTTCTAAATCTTCTCTCTCTCTCTCTCAACCACAAAATGTTGGCTAGCAGGAATCACTGGGGGAAATTCTCTGTCCTGTGTTACCCAACGGGTGAGATTAGATGATCATAATAGTCTCTTACAGTTTTGTAATCTATGAGGGTCTGAATTGGTCAATCAGTCATGGTGAAACGTGGGAATGGCTTTATTTCATCATGTGTGTTATCTGGACAATCTCTAAGAGACAGAGGAGAGGGATTAATTTTTCTTCATGACAAATGTCCTTCCTATTATTTCCCCCAAAGCATGTTTTATTTCCTTGTTTCTGAGGCTGTAAATCATGGGATTCAATAGGGGCATTACAGCAGCCAACAGATCCAGATACAGAGAGGACACTGATTTTGGCCTTATGTAGGTCAACATCGTGGTGCTCATAAATAAAGAAAACACAATCTGGTGGGGAGGCAGGTGGAGAGGGCTTTGTACCTACCGTGTGCAGAGGGGATTCTCAGCACAGTGGAGAAAATGTGAATGTAGGACACAAATATGGAAATAATGACCATGAAATCAAAGACTGAGCAACAGACAAGAAGCAAAAGTTCATGGTCATGTATATTAGTACAGGAGACCTTTAGCAGCTGTGGGATGTCACAGAAGAACTGGACTGATCACACTGGACTCACAGAAGTGCAGCCTGAAGGTATCAACAGTAAGAAACAATGAATAGATTGTGCTGCTGACCCAGCAACCAGCTGCCATCTGGACACATGTACTTCTGTTCATGATTTCTCTGTCATGCAGACGAAGGCAGATGGCTACATAGCGGTCATATGCCATCACCGTGAGGAAGGCCATCTCTGCAGCAGTGACTGCCTCAAAGATGGAGTCCCTGAACATGGTCCACTTGCACTCAATGTCCAAGACCTCACCCGGAATGCAGGATGATGTTCTTCCAGAGGTGGGAATTAAAGTCTTTCCTCACAGGGTCCTCCCCCAGACAATCCCAGATGACCTGCACCGATCGCTTGGGCCTCCCATGTCTATTTGGCCGGTGTCCAGTGTGTTGGATCCAAGTCACCACCAAGTGGTGATCAGTTGACAGGTCTGCCCCTCTCTTCACCCTGGTGTCCAGAACATACAGCCTTAGATCTGATAAATCTATGAAATGAAATGGATCATCAATCTTCAGCCCAGGGTGCTCTGGTACCAAGTACATTTATGAGCAACCTTGTGTTTGAACATCCTGTTTGTTCTGGACAGTTCATGATTAACACAGAAGTCCAATAACAACTCACTTTTCAGGTCCAGATCAGGGAGGCTGTTCCACCCCACCATTCCCCTTCAGGTATCTCCATCATTCCCTATGTGGGCATTGAAGTCCTCCAGTAGATCTACAGAGTCGGTAGGTGGTAGTCTATCAAGCAGCAATCCCACCGTATCCAAAAAAGCTGAGTAGTCTGGACTGCTGTTAGGCTCATGGGCATAAACAACAGTCAAGGTTTTCCTCTTTGAGACCCAAAATCTCAACAAGGCAACCCTCTCGCCTATCGGGACAAACTCCAACTGCACAGCATCCAGCCGGGCAATTGTGAGTATCCCCACACCCGCCCATGCGGGGCCACTCCAGAGTAGGAAAGAGACCACCCTCGGTTGAGAAGTTTGATTCCAGAGCCAGTGCTATGTGTGGAGGTGAGGCCAACTCTATCTAGCCAGTACCTTTCCACTTCTTCCAAAAGTTCTGGCTCTTTCTCTGCCAACAAAGTGATGTTACACATCCCTAGAGCCAATTTCTATTGCAGAGGCCAGTCCGTCGTGGCCCATCCCTCCTGCTGCCATTCTGGCATCGCACCCGACCCTCACCCTTCACCTTGTGGGTGGTGAGCCCACGGGGCATGTCCATATTGCCTTTTTGGGCTGGTCCCGGCTGGGTTACATGGGTGGTCTGACCACCAGACGCTCGTCTAACACCACCCCAGGCCTGGCTCCAGGGGTGAGTCCCCTCCGAGAATTGTTACCTTCTTGTGGTGGAGGGGCTTGTGTGTTCCGATGAATCCCAGGGCTATGTCACCTGGAGCTTAGGGCTCCTGGTAGGGTCACCCTAGGTGAACAGGTCTGGGGGAAGGTTTCAGAATAAAAACGATCCACCCCAAGACCCTCATGAAATCCCAAAAATGACCACACGAACCTCGCCAGGATTAGGGATACAACTCCCATCTTCTTAGTCAGTAAAATGATCAGACATGGCTTAAAATAAATACAAGCAGTAGGTCTGTTGAATAATAAGATGCCAATAAAGTGAGGTCCATGAACCTATATTGTAAACCTTGTAGTGATGGAGAAGAAAAGGGAGAGTCTTGTTATTTTCCTGAGCTGCAATATATGTCCTGCAGAGTAATAAATAAAACCAATCTCCATCTATCTTCTGTTTCTCCTTCGATGACCATTGCACATTGGCCTTCCCTCTGCAGTGTACATCTACAGAAGAAATGTCCAACCAAACTACTGTGACTGAGTTCCTTCTTCTGGGATTCTCTGATGTGCAGGAAAAGCAGATTTTACACTATCTGGTGTTTCTGGTGATTTACCTGGCAGCCCTGGTGGGGAATCTTCTCATCATCACCGTCATAGCCCTCAACCACCACCTTCACACCCCCATGTACTTTTTCCTGGGCAACTTATCCTTCCTAGACCTCTGCTACATCTCAGTCACTGTCCCCAAGTCCATGGCTGACTCCCTAATCAACAACAGACTCATCTCTTTCTCTGGATGTGTCACTCAAACAGAGGTGAAAGTAAGCCGGGCCACCCCAATACAGCATACCGGCAAGAGCCGGTTTGTCGTACTGGGGCGGCCAGGTTTCCCCAGGGGGCAATTTAAAGGGCCTGGGGCTCCCAGCAGGGGCTGGAGCCCCAGGCCCTTTAAATTGCCACCAGAGCCACACTGCTGGAGCCCTGGGGTAGGGCTGTGGGTCTCTGGCTGCTATTTAAAAAGTCTGGATCTCCCACTGCTACTACCGCCCCGGCCCTTTAAATAGCCACTGGAGCCCCGCCGCCACTACTCCAGGGCTCTGGCGGCTATTTAAAGGGCTGGGGTGGTAGAAGCAGGAGAGCCCCGGGCCCTTTAAATAGCCGCTGGAACCCAGGGGCTATTACAAGGTGACTATGAACAAGGGCACATATGTCCAGATGGCAGCTGGTTCATGGATCAGCAGCATGATGTGCTCTGTATTACACACAGCTAATACCTTTAGGTTACATTTCTGTGAGTCTAATGTTATTGCTCCGTTTTTCTGTGATGTCCCACAGGGATCCTGCCTCCAACAACCGAGTTCAGCCCACTCAGCCTTGGTGCTTCTGCATATTTGCTCTCCCTTCAGTTTGCCGACACTGCGGAAATGCACAGGGCAGGGAAGCCTGGGTCTGAGTTGGGCAGGGCTCCATGGGGTGAGTCCTGGAAGCCCTCAGAGAACAGATGTTGTCCCATCTTCTTCTCCCTGGCAGTGAAATGCAAAGTCAGCTGCACACAGCCCAGCTGCAGAGACCAATGTGTCAGAGTCGCCAATCATCCCGTGGTTAAGCCACCCAGCTAAGGGGTGGCAGAGCCCTGTTCAAATCCCATCTCCTCATGAGGCAGAGCGGAATTGAACTGGGCTCTCCCACATCCCAAGGAGTGCCCTAACCACTGGCTATAGGTGAAAAGGGAGGCTTCCCCTGGCCTGATTCCTTCTGGCAGGAAATGGCTTAAGGTGCCTAGGCCAGCTGACTCCAGGAGAGGGGCTCCCAGCTGTGGATCTCAAACAAGGATGGGGTGTCCCTGCAGCCTGGACTTAGGTGCTGAGCTGCCTGATGACATGGATGCTGGCACTACATACTTTCTCAGTCAATGTTGTCACTGCTGATCTTTCCCTCCGCTCCATTCATCAGTGGGGGAGTCTAAAGTATCTGACAAACGAGGTCCCAGAATCCCAGCTGCAGTCCACAAGCTGAAATTGCCCTAGAGCCACGGACCCTGGGAGCTCATCCCAGGAATCCCAGGCTCCCAGCTTCAAGGTAGGGAGCTTGCAAGCCCTGTCAGCCCTGCCTCGAGCCAGGGTTCTCAGGGCTCCCAGGCTCCCTGCTGCAGAGCCGGAGCTGAACCCCGGTTACAGACAGGGCTCCCAGTGCTTTCAGTCTCCCAGCTCCATGGCAGGGAGCCTGGAAGCCCTGACAAGGTAGCTGCCCCAGAGCCACATACTCTGGGATACCTGGGTCCCCAGCAGCCCATCTTCATTGCCAGCCTGCCTTTCCTTCTCTGAAAGTTCATGGAACCCAAGATGTTTCTGTGAATCTCTGGGTTCTATGAATCGGAAATATTGGACAAAACTCTGTGTCATCGGAAAATTTCTAACCAGCTCTTCCTGTGAGCTACCCTGTTATTTATCTCTGCCGGAAGCTGGAGTGAGCTCCAGCCTGCGTCATTGGAACAGCTGAGTAAATACAGCAAAGTCGTCCCTGTGTGAATAGCAATGTTACTTTTTCAGGGAATTTGATTCAGCTGAGTGCATGGGCCCTGTGTGAATATTCCACCAATGCAGACAGGAATGTTCACGGACATTTAAGGAACGGAGATGGGATTTTCAAAGGCACAAAATGTAGGAATGTGTTGCTCCCTAATCACAAGCCTTGAAGAACGGCAAACTGTTCCCTTGGCAATGAGGCAGGAGTGACCTTGTTCTAGCGCTTATGTTTGGAAAACTTATTGGCAACCTGACATCACCTTTGCAGCTGGTGTTCACGCGCTCAAGAGATGGGTTCGTTATCTTATGTGCATGTATACTGCCTGGCTTTTCTATGCGCAAGATTTGTACCAATGAGAAGCGTTGTAAGCAGGGAAGTGTAAAGAATAAAAGCCCCAGGAAAAGTTCCTGGAGGTAAAGGGGCTTTTCGGCTACCACAGACCTGGCGTTCTGTTTCCTTTCCTGCGTCGTCACCACAACAAAAGGGAGTTAGGTGCTGATCTCCCAGTGAAAGTCAATAGAAGTCAGGTGCCTAAATACCATAGGTCCAGTTGAAAATCTCAGTGCCTCATCCACATCTGTGCCTTGTCACCTGATCCCAGGTGAGGGTTTGGGTCGGGGATGGGTTAGGTCAGTGACCAGGCATGGGAGGGAGTCTGATCCATCAGAGTGAGGGGCACCAGTTGGTAGAACAGATCTAGGGGAGGTCTGTCTGGAGGCGCCATGTGTCTGGGATGGGTCCAGCAGAGCTCCACTGCTCAGCCATCTGAGGAGCAGAGAGGGCTGGGCCTGATGCCCTGATTCAAGAGTAAAGGTTAGAAGAATGTCAGGGATCAGGAGACTCCTGCAGGGGCCACAAAGGGGACCCAGGGTCAGGGAGGACTTGGGAAGAAGATCTCCAAGGCAGCCAGAGGGGAGGCCTGGCTGGAGGGACCTGCAATCCTGGGCAGGAACAGAACCGATCAGAGGGACTTAGGATCCCAGGAGGGTCATAATGGCCTGGTGAGCCTGGAGAAGGCAGCCACGAGATTCCAGCTTTTAACTGTTATTCGGTGTTAATAAACCAAAGTGCAGAGGAGAGAATAATTCCATTTATACTGGCACTAGAAAAGGTTCAGAAAAGGACAACTAAAATGATTAGGGGTTTGGAACGGGTCCCATATGAGGAGAGATTAAAGAGACTCGGACTCTTCAGCTTGGAGAAGAGGAGACTAAGGCGGGATATGATAGAGGTATATAAAATCATGCGTGATATGGAGAAAGTGGATAAGGAAAAGTTATTTACTTATTCCCATAATACAAGAACTAGGGGTCACCAAATGAAATTAATAGGCAGCAGGTTTAAAACAAATACAAGGAAGTTCTTCTTCACGCAGCGCACAGTCAACTTGTGGAACTCCTTACCTGAGGAGGTTGTGAAGGCCTAGGACTATAACAGTGTTTAAAAGAGAACTGGATAAATTCATGGTGGTTAAGTCCATTAATGGCTATTAGCCACGATGGGTAAGGAATGGTGTCCCTAGATTCTGTTTGTCAGAGAGTGGAGATGGATGGCAGGAGAGAGATCATTTGATCATTGCCTGTTAGGTTCACTCCCTCTGGGGCACCTGGCATTGACCACTGTCAGTAGACAGGATATTGGGCTAGATGGACCTTTGGTCTGACCCAGTACGGCTGTTCTTATGTTCTTATGTTATGTTCCAATGAACCAATTGCAGTGGGGAAGGAGAGGAATTGAGGCAGTGACTGGGTGTGAAAGCAGTTTGGGTAAGACCCTGTTACATGCAGCCTTTGGCTCTAACCCGGATCCTAATCCAGCAAAGTGCTTAGGCATGAGTTTAAGCTTTCAAGGGACTACTCACCTGGTTAAAGTTAAGGACATTCGGAAGTGGTTTACTGAACCAGGGCCTTTGTACAGGATATTCAAGGAGGCGGGGGGTTGAATTCATAATCATTAGTGTTCAACATGGATCCTCCAATGATATAAATTCTAATTGCGCTATTGGCTTCAATGGCACTGTAACAATTTACATCAGCTGAGGATTGGCCTCTTCATTTTTAAGCTTTCTAATTCTTCAATTTATCCAATCAAAGAAAAGAAACAGCGTGTTGAAAATGTATCCACATGAAAGAGCTCTAAGTTCACACACCGAGTACATCCAATGAGGTGCTTGTTAATGAGCTGTGGAGTAAGAGAAATATTCATAGACATGCTTTGGTGAATAATGTTTAATAAAGAATACTTACAAGTAAATCCTGATCTGGACATAGACAGTCATGGCAGGAAAAGAGGCACAATAATTAGCATAAACTAATTCATAAACAGAAATCTATCATTATGACACAATTAGCTTGTGTATTAGGACAAGGAATGGTCCCATCACTCTGTCTGTCTAATCACATACTCCTCTTTTATCTATCATATACATAGTCTACACAACAATCTACAGAGAAGGAATAATAAATAAATCAACCAAATTCTGAACTCCTTTTTCAGCTTGTGAGCAGATCGACATGGGATGCTGCATGGAATGCCAGATCAGTGCAAGTGACGGCACTTTTCCATTTACATCAAGGTTAGAACAAAATGACCCCAGACAATAACTTACACCAGTCTTTATGTTACCACTGAATTGAGCCCAGAGACATTGAGCCAGAACCTCATCTGTATTAAACCCTTGATGTCAATGGAGCTACTCTTCATTGGCACAAGTGTAGCTGAGATGGGAATCTCACATTTACATCCTCGTCCCATTCACTTTCTCCAGGCTGCCTTTAGCAACATTTGGATTCCTGTGTATACTGGCTGCTGGCCAAGTCCTGACCCCTTTGAAGTGAGTGGCTTTAGCCCAGTGACTTCAATGGGATCCAAATATGGCCTCATTATCCAGAGTCAGTTCTTCTGTAGGAAACACTGGAATAAGTTTCTCTTCAAAAGGGCCTTCCCACCATAGCAAGAATGACACAGATGTTATTTATTTATTTACATGTACATTAATAAAAAAGAAGCCTATCTCAGGCTCTAGGCATGTTAAAATTAGTCATTTCAACAGGAACTCAATCATCCAGACAGCTACAGAAACTCTTTTCCACCCCTTCATCTTTGTGGAAAGCAAACCTTCAGCTCTCTCCGAAAACCCAGAGAAAGAGATAACACATTGCCCTCCCGAATACATGACAAATTACTGAAACCCCTAATCATTTCCTCCCCAAAGAAAACAAAACAAAATCCTAAAACCAAATTGATCAACTGATAAAACAAAACAATAGCCAGACGAGCTAGCCGTTACAATCTGGCCTGGTACCCAGTTGTACAGTCACTCATCTCAGGAAAGTGGACCCAATCACTGGGTGCCATGTACTTCCAAGGTACCTGCATATGGGTAGAGTCTCGTCATTGCTTCTAGCTCTGGGGCTCTAGGAACCATTCCCCAGTTCAGACCTCTGGTCCGATGCCCTTCCTTTGGCAGTGGGAGGCCACTGTCCAGCTGCCTTAGAGCTCAAAACCATATCTGAGTTTCCTCAAGCCCCTAGGTCACTTACACACACTCTGCCAGAGCTTCACCTAGACTATGATTACTCTGGGATCCTGGTTGAACCCCTTTAAGAAGAATGTGACAGGAAGGCAGGTTTAGTCTTTCCTATGTGTGGGCATGGTCGGCCCTCTCTGCACAGAACAGAGCAGCGGCACCGGAGGCAGCAAACAGGGCGGCTAACAGGGGAGTTTGAGTGGGAGTTTGCAGGGGGAGGTAAAGGGGGAGGCAGGAGGGCGAGGCGTGTTCTGTGCTCTGTGTCCCCAGGTGCTGTGGGCAGAGACTGCAGCAGCCATGAGCCAAGCAGTAGCAGACAGAATGCAGATGGCTGCATGTGGAAGCTGTGGTATGTATATACTCCTAGCAGGGGAGCTGGAACACAGGTATGTTTGTATGAAGTGTCACCTTATAGTGTTACTGGAAGAAAAGATTAAGGGGCTGGAGATGCAGGTAGATACCCTGGTGGAGTTTAGATGGGGGTTTGAGCAGCTGATGGAGGACAGGCAAGGGGGGGCTGAAGGGGAATGCTCTGCGGTGCAGGTGGAGGCAGAGGTAGAGGACAGTGAGGGGGGAATGGAAGGGGGAGAACAAGGGAAGTGGAAGCATGTTACTGTGAGAAGCAAGCCAAGGAAAAGGAGGGCCAGTGAGGGGGGAATAGAACTCAGGAACAGGTTTGGGTGTTTGGATAACGAGGTGGAGGGGCAGCAGGTGGTGACTGAAGGTGGGAGGGTGAGGAAGAAGAGAAGAGCAGCTAGTCCGAGAGAGAGGGGGAGGTGTTGATGGAGACAGCACAAAACCTGGGCCCCCAGAGGATAGAGGAAGTCATAAGGGGGAGCATAAGGGAAGATAGGAACAGACACAGGCCAGGACTAGAGGGATCAGAGACTAGATTACTAGATCACACTGTTGCCAGGCGACGGCAGGTGTATGTAATTGGAGACTCTTTACTGAGGAGATTGGACAGGCCTGTGACCAGGACAGACCCAGAGAAAAGAAGGGTGTGCTGTCTACCGGGCGCAAAGATATGTGATATGGACCTGCGGTTGAAAAGGATCCTAAAAGGAGCAGGTAAGAACCCCTTGATAATCGTTCATGTAGGAAGAATGACACGGCTAGGTTCTCGTTAGAGAGAATCAAGGGAGATTATGCCAGGCTGGGTAAGACGCTCAAGGACATAGAGGCTCAGATTATCTTTAGTGGGATTCTGCCAGTTCCTAGGGAAGGGCAAGAAAGGGCTGATAGGATTGTGAGAATAAATAGTTGGCTAAGGGAGTGGTGCTATAAGGAGGGCTTTGGGATGTATGGCCACTGGGAGGCTTTCGGGGACAGACACCTGTTCTCGCGGGATGGACTTCACCTGAGTAGGGAAGGAAATAGACTTTTGGGAGGGAGGCTGGCTCATTTTATCAAAAGAGCTTTAAACTAGGAAGTTTGGGGAGACGGTTGGGAGATGCACAGTTAATCTCCATGCCAGATTCCAATATTGAAAAGGTGAGTGAGATAAGAGGAGATATAGCCGGGGAGATGAGATTGGACATGAGAAGGACAGGGGGGACGGACACAAAGAGGTCTGCAACATATAGTGTTACTAATGGGAGACAGGCTAAACAACATACATTAGGGTGTTTATACACCAATGTGAGAAGCCTAGGTAATAAAATGGAGGAATTGGAGCTCTTGGTCCGAGAATTGAAACCGGATATCGTAGGAATAACTGAAACATGGTGGAATGGCAGTCATGACTGGAACGCAGGTATGGAGGGGTATGCGCTGTTTAGGAAAGACTGGGACAAAGGTAAAGGTGGGGGGGTGGCATTGTATGTCAATAGTGAAATAAGCTGTAAAGAAATAATAGTTGATGGAATAGATAACATGGAGTCCGTCTGGGCAATAATCACACTGGGTAAAAGGACTACTAGAGCCTCTCCGGGGATAGTGCTTGGGGTGTGCTATAGACCGCCAGGATCGACCCAGGATATGGATAAAGAACTATTTAACGTGTTTAGAGAAGTAAATACTAATAGGAACTGTGTAATTATGGGGGACTTTAACTTCCCGGATATAGATTGGGGAACAAATGCTAATAGCAATAATAGGGCTCAGATGTTCCTAGATGTGCTTGCTGATCAATTCCTTCATCAAGTGGTAGCTGAACCCCAACGAGGGGGGAGGCCATTTTAGATTTGATTCTGGTGAGTAGTGAGGACCTCGTTGAGGAAGTGATAGTAGGGGACAACTTGGGCTCCAGTGATCATGAGCTAATCTGGCTTAAACTACATGGAAGGAGTAACAGAATTAAATCAAAGACTAGGGTTTATAATTTTAAAAAGGCTAATTTTAACAAATTAAGGGGACTGGTAAGGGAAGTGGATTGGACAAACGTATTAATGAATCTTAAGGCAGATAATGCCTGGGATTACTTTAAGTTAAAGATGCATGAGCTGTCAGAGGCCTGTATCCCAAAAAAGGGAAAAAGATTACTAAGCAAGAGATTTAGACCGAGCTGGATTCTAAAAAATAAAAAGGAGTCATATAAAAAATGGAAACTAGGACAGATTACAAAGGATGAATATAGGCAAACAACACAGGAATGCAGGGGCAAGATTAGAAAGGCAAAGGTACAAAATGAGCTCAAACTAGCTACGGGAATAAAAGGAAACAAAAAGACTTTTTATCAATACATTAGAAGCAAGAGGAAGACCAAAGACAGGGTAGGCCCACTGCTTAGTGAAGAGGGAGAAACAGTAACAGGAAACTTGGAAATGGCGGAGATGCTTAATGACTTCTTTGTTTCGGTCTTCATCGAGAAGTCTGAAGGAATGCCTAACATAGTGAATACTAATGGGAAGGGGGTAGGTTTAGCGGATAAAATAAAAAAAGAACAAGTTAAAAATCACTTAGAAAAGTTAGATGCCTGCAAGTCACCAGGGCCTGATGAAATGCATCCTAGAATACTCAAGGAGCTAATAGAGGAGGTATCTGAGCCTCTAGCTATTATCTTTGGAAAGTCATGGGAGATGGGAGAGATTCCAGAAGACTGAAAAAGGGCAAATATAGTGCCCATCTATAAAAAGGGAACTAAAAACAACCCAGGAAACTACAGACCAGTTAGTTTAACTTCTGTGCCAGGGAAGATAATGGAGCAAGTAATTAAGGAAATCATCTGCAAACACTTGGAAGGTGGTAAGGTGATAGGGAACAGCCAGCATGGATTTGTGAAGAACAAATCATGTCAAACCAATCTGATAGCTTTCTTTGATAGGATAACGAGCCTTGTGGATAAGGGTGAAGCTGTGGATGTGGTATACCTAGACTTTAGTAAGGCATTTGATACGGTCTCGCATGATATTCTTATCGATAAACTAGGCAAATACAATTTAGATGGGGCTACTATAAGGTGGGTGCATAACTGGCTGGATAACCGTACTCAGAGAGTTGTTATTAATGGTTCCCAATCCTGCTGGAAAGGCGTAACGAGTGGGGTACCACAGGGGTCTGTTTTGGGACTGGCTCTGTTCAATATCTTCATCAACGACTTAGATATTGGCATAGAAAGTACGCTTATTAAGTTTGCGGATGATACCAAACTGGGAGGGATTGCAACTGCTTTGGAGGACAGGGTCATAATTCAAAATGATCTGGACAAATTGGAGAAATGGTCTGAGTTAAACAGGATGAAGTTTAACAAAGACAAATGCAAAGTGCTCCACTTAGGAAGGAAAAATCAATTTCACACATACAGAATGGGAAAAGACTGTCTAGGAAGGTGTACGGCAGAAAGGGATCTAGGGGTTATAGTGGACCACAAGCTAAATATGAGTCAACAGTGTGATGCTGTTGCAAAAAAAGCAAACATGATTCTGGGATGTATTAACAGGTGTGTTGTGAGCAAGACACGAGAAGTCATTCTTCCACTCTACTCTGCTCTGGTTAGGCCTCAGCTGGAGTATTGTGTCCAGTTCTGGGTGCCGCATTTTAAAAAAGATGTGGAGAAATTGGAAAGGGTCCAAAGAAGAGCAACAAGAATGATTAAAGGTCTTGAGAACATGACCTATGAAGGAAGGCTGAAAGAATTGGGTTTGTTTAGTTTGGAAAAGAGAAGACTGAGAGGGGACATGATAGCAGTTTTCAGGTATCTAAAAAGGTGTCATAAGGAGGAGGGAGAGAACTTGTTCACCTTAGCCTCTAAGGATAGAACCAGAAACAATGGGTTTAAACTGCAGCAAGGGAGGTCTAGGTTGGACATTAGGAAAAAGTTCCTAACTGTCAGGGTGATTAAACACTGCAACAAATTGCCTAGGGAGGTTGTGGAATCTCCATCTCTGGAGATATTTAAGAGTAGGTTAGATAAATGTCTATCAGGGATGGTCTAGACAGTATTTGGTCCTGCCATGCGGGCAGGGGACTGGACTCGATGACCTCTCGAGGTCCCTTCCAGTCCTATAATCTATGAATCTATGAATCTATGAATCTTCCAGAATTTAAGAAATTAGTAATACTTTAAAAGATACAGGGATACTGATTATTGTTATTTTTAATCTGTAATATTCCACTGCAATTTGAGTTGGATATTGATAAGTATGTCTGAGACCTACCGTGCACAGTCTTTCTTCAATAAGTGATGTTAGGCCAAATTCTTAATTTAGCCTTATTGTATATTCTGGCCTGGATTCTGTAAAGACAGACCCAAATCATGCCCTAATACTAGGGATACAGCACCCTCATGATTCCTCATATAACTGTGTTTCTAGAATTCCCGTTGTGGCCAGTCCCTTTTAGAGGGAATAGTGCTGCTAGCTTCATAGGCGCCATCTTTATGAGTTGCCTAGGGTTGCTTAACCCCTGCTCCGCCCCGGGCCCTGCCCCC